>NC_086449.1:30131039-30431039 GCF_028390025.1 Pseudophryne corroboree | reverse complement strand
TCGGTGAAACTGCAGTGTAATATATATTCTTTCTCATGCACATATTGTGACACTGTAGGTGAAACTGCAGTGTAATATTCTTTCTGACTCATACACGTATTGTGTGACATTGTAGGTGGAAGTAAACTGCAGTGTTATATTATTATTTCTGACTCATACACATTGTCACACTGTAGGTGGTACATATTTTGTACAAATTGTGGTTTATGCTGTACCCACTTTTTTCATGTTTGTTTACAGATATGGAGGATGAACAATTGAGAGGAGAGCAGGAAGCACATACTAGTGCTGCTGCAGCTGCTGCCACCAGTCATGAAGATACAAATCTGTCAACGTCATCTACTAATACCGATGCCCAAGGTCATAGAGGGATTAAGTCAGGGCATGTAAAATCAAAGAATAAATATTTTTTTACAGTAGTAAAGACAGAGCCATAAAAAGTCAAGATAGCTACAGAGAAACATAAAATTGGCAATATGCCAATCACCACACCAAGTGTCAAGTAAAGGCTAAGGCCTTGGCCTTAATTTACAACTGGTGGTTCTGCCTCTTATGACAATAAAAGCTCTTCTCCCTGTAGAAGTGTCAAAAAAATGAAACTCCTTAAGGTACAGGAACTAATTGTGTGCTCAGAAACATCCCAAATCCCTGAGGAGAGTCTAAGTGTGTCCGCGGGTGACATATGTGAGCCTGACCTTTCCAATACTGTACTCAAAGAGGAGGCTGCTTCCACCATTTGTGCGCCCTCTGCAAATGTGAGGATGAGCAGCACAAGTCAAAATGCTGACAGAGAAATTGAGGATGCTTCTGTGGAAGTGCACCAGGATGAGGAGTATAATTGTGTTTCTGGCATTAATAAGGATGTTGATGATGAGGATGTTGTTTGTGTAAATCAAGCACCAGTGGAAACAGTTGTTGCTCATGATATGAAAAAGTCCATTGTCAAGCCTGGTCAAAAGACAAAAAAAAATCAACTCTTACTGTATGTGTGGAATTATTTGTACCCAAATCCCGACAACTGTCAAGCCATCTGTACCCTTTGTAAAGCCATAGCAAGTAGAGCTAGGGACCTTAACGATCTAGAAACCTCTACCTGTTACATCACTTGTAGCGCATTCATCAAACGATTTTGGCAAATTCAGAAAAATTAGCTAAACACGTAATGACAACCAGTGATACTGGAAGTAGTCCTGCATCCAATTTCATAAGCATGACTGACCTCTCCTATCTGGGATTCCCCAGAAGGATCCTTGAGAGCTTTGCCTTCTGCTGCTGGTGTGAGTGGATCTTCATCACAGAAGGAGACCAGAAAGACTACTTGTTTAACAAAACAATTGACTGTTCAACAATTTTAGCAAGGGAGAGCAAGTATGACAGAAGTCACCCAGTTGCACAGCGGATTACTGATGCCATAACAACTATACTGGCATTAGATGTGCGTCCAGTATCCGCGATTAATGCTGTGGGTTTTAGACAGTTAATGGAGATTCTGTGTACCCGCTACCAAATCCCATCTGGATTCCACTTCACTAGAAAAGCAATTCCTAGTATGTACAAGGGCATTAAAAATAAACTTCATTAGTGTCCTCCGAAATGCCGTTGTACCCACTGTTACATAACCACAGATATGAGGACAAGTGAAAACAGGGCAAACTAAAAACTACATGACTGTGACAGCCCGCTGGGTAGGTGTTTTGCCTTCAGTAGCACCAATAGCAGCAGCAGCATCTAACAAATACCAGCTCACTCAGAGGCAGGCCACTCTGTGTATCACCGGTTTCACTAAGATGCACTACGCTGACAACCTCTTAGAAGAAATCAGTGAAATCATTGCAAAATGGCTCACCCTGTTTGGACTCTCCTCGGGATTTGTGCTTGCTGACATTTCCACTAATATTGTGAGAGCATTACAGCTGGGTAAATTCCAACACATACCCTGTTTTAAAATGTGACAGGGGCATACAGGAGATGCTCTCTGTGGCCCGAAAGATTTTGGTAAATTTTTGACATTCAGCAAGTACATTTTGAAGATTATAGCACCTGCAAGTACTGTTGAATTTGCCCTGTCATCAGCTGAAACAAGAGGTAGTCACTACAGATGTGTCCTCATACATCTTGACTCAATATGCCATGCAGCAGGAGATGCCTGACTTGAGTCAGCCGGCAGCTCCCGGCCACCTCTGCTAACAACAGGCTTTTTTTGGCCGAAAATGTGTCTTAGTCACATTAGTATGTGACTATGACGCACAAGCAGCTTACAATGATTAAAATCATATGCAGTGTTGCTATATTCTAATTGTGACTGTGGCTGTATCTGCATACGGAATGCTACATTAAAGTGATTTCCAGGAAAACACTGTAATGTAGCATTTCATATACAGATACGGCCACAGTTAAACACAGAATATAGGCATGCCACATATAATTTGAATCAATATAAGCTGCTTGTGCGTCCTATTTGCATATCAATGCAACTTAGATACATTTAAATGGAATAAGTAGCACATAAAGACACAGTGCTACCAAGTCACGCCATACAGTACATGGCGTGACTAGAAGGGCTGTTTAACGTGACTGCAGCAAGGATGTATTATGGCACATCTGTAGGTGGAATTCTACCCTTTATATGCTTCAGTAGATGGAGGAGCAGAAAAAGGCCAATCAAGGCTTCAGAACAACCTATGATATAGGAAAAGGAGTGGGGATGCACCTTAGTCAAGCACAGTGGTGAATGCTTTCCATGTTGTGTAAGATTCTCAATCCCTTTGAAGTTCCCACATGTAAAATTAGTTCAGACACTGCCATCTTAAGCCAGGTAATTCCCTGCATTAGACTTTTGGAAAATCAGCTGGAGAAACTGAAGCAAAAGCTGAAATGGAGCTATTCCGCTAAGAATGTAAGACTTGCACATCAAGCCCTTCATTCACTCTGCCAGGTTCCAAGGATCCTCAAGCTCTTGAAATCAGATCAGTTTATTTTGGAGACCATACTTGATCCTAGGATTAAGTCATACCTTGTGTCTTTCTTTCCAATGGACACAAATCTGATAAATCTGGACACAATTCTATCTTGCACCTCTCTTCTTTGCATAATGTGCTTTTTGGCGCATTGCTGGCTATCTTCTTGTGTAGACGACAAACATTTTCAGAGTTTATTAAACCGTCGCCCTGTCTTCCACTGCAGTGGCACTCCTAGATGTGCCATGTTGGAAGTTTAGGTGCAACGTTTGTGCCGGCCACTGCTGTCACTCAGTTTAGTAATCCAGCTACCTTGGTGCAACCTGTTGGGCTAAACTGGATGAAAACAATTTTATGAGGTAGTCAAAATTGACTGGAAATAAATGTCATTGAGGTTAATATCACTGTAGGAAGAAAAACACCCCCCAATTCTGTGATTTTAGCTGTTTCTGTGATTTTTGGAAAAAAATACAGATCCAAACCAAAACTTACAAGGGCGGTTTTAGCAAAACCAAATACAGATCCAAAACACAAAGGAGATACAGATCCAAAACCAAAACCCATGACAGAGGCCAGCACACATCTCTAGTTACTAGTGGTATTCTAGGAATAAAATTGTCAGTTCCTTTGCCACAATCAGTTTGTATTTGTGCTTCAATGACATGAGCCCGTAAAGCTTTTATGATTAGCCTTGAACCATTGCAGAGCTTAGGTGGATCTAAATTTCGTAGATGTGCTATAGGAGCTCCGATTTTAAGGTGCAGTTGGTGGGGTGGCAATCCTGGAGGTTTCAAGGAATTTATTGGTGCAAGATTTGTTGCTTTGTCACATTGACGAGATGTCGTGTTGTCACAAGGTTTCCTTCTGTCTGTCAAACAATTGTTTACATCCAAAAGTAAGTAGAATACATGCAGACTATAATTTTACAATGTCTTTGTAGGGATGTATTTAACTGTAATGCTTCATTTAATCTCTCCCTGCAAGTGAATAAAGCATGCACGGCCACAAAGCAGAAGAATACATTTTCAACATCTGACAACTTGACACACTGGACCTGCAGACTTATCCCTTGGGAATGGTTATTAAGTCTGCCATACGCTCATGTAGGGGGGGTTCTGAGTACCTAGAAACCCCCCCTGCCCACTGATTTATCGCCACAGCCCACTGATTTTTTTTGTTTGTTGTGGAAGACTGGACGGAGCTGAGCAGAGCGCATTGTCAATAGCGCAGCCAGGGCCGTCTTAACAGCAGTGTATGCCAATGGGCACAGCAATGCACTGGGGCCCCTACCAATCCTCCAGTGGTAGGGGTGGGGGGTGCTGTCAGCAGAAGCTTTGATGTCCTGTGGGTGGTAGGGGGTGTTCAATCTTCCGCTCAGCATGTAGGACGTGGATCAGTAATTTCTGCTAATTACTCCTTAACTGCACAGATGGTGGGAGATGGTGCAGGAGGGAGAACATTAAACTGTAGAAGGGGCATTGTGCTGAATGAAGGGGCCCCGGTACATGACTTCCAGGGTGGTAGGGGGTGTTTAGTACACAGGAGAGGGGTGGATTGTGGACTGGGCTTAATATTCATAATTTTCTGGTGGGAGGGCAGCTTGCTTGACTGCAGATATCTCCAGTTTACGGAAATAGATTTCTTAGCTTTGAATGGGATAAAAAAAACTAGCGTCCCACCTTCCATGACGTACTGGGGACTTGGGGATCAGAGTTCAGGAGCCAGAGCAATCCCCTTGTGGAAATATAAAACTGCATACCAGGCGTGTGGAGCTGGAGCAGGGACCGGCTGCTGGAAGGCTGATATCTGTGGTTCTGGGCATAGTAGAGACAAGCTGTTAGTGTCCACTGAGAGGGGAGAGTCTCAGCTCTAAGTAATACAGAACCCAAGATATCTGGCTGGGAAGAGCAATGAACAGGCTTGGATAGCGACTACTGCTTTGACATCGGATATCTCAGGTTCCCCAGGGCCGATTTTAAAAAATTTGGCACACCTGGAAAGAAGGGACCCTCAGCTATCGGGCTATACTCCTGGGGCCCTTCGGCAAGTGCCCATTGAGCCCATACAAATAGACAGCACTGATCGCGGCTGGCTGACTGCTATAGAGCTGCACAATGACAGCGCGCAGTTCCTCCCACTGGCAGTTCACGCTGGGTGACTCACTGGTTCCCTGGTGCTTTGTACCAGAGCCGCAGGTGTGCAGCTTTTGTGTGTGTGTGTGGGAGTGTCATGCCGGTGGGTCAGTGGTGGTGTAAGCTGTATTTATCTCCCTGCATATGTGTTTTTAAGTAAAAGATGTGTGGTATGCTACAGTATGCTATGTATTTATTTATGTATGTATGATGTGCTATGTGTGTATGATATGTTATGTACAGTATGCGTATGCAAGTGTATGTGTATATGGTGTGCTATGTATGTGCATACAAGTGTATGTGTGTACAGTGTGCTATTTATGTGTGTGAATGCATGTGTATGCAGGGGATTAACTCATTACAGCAGGGGATTAAGGTGGTGAATCTGAGTTGATCGCTAGCTGCTTTCATTCGCTGTGCAGCGATCAGGCAAATAAATAGGCACTTCTGCGCATGCGTATGTGGCGCAATGTGCACGCATGTCATACTATTACAAAGAACGATGTAGTTTCACACAAGGTCTAGCGAAGCTTTTCAGTTGCACTGCTGGCCGCAGAGTGATTGACAGGAAGAAGGCGTTTCTGGGTGTCAACTGACCGTTTTCAGGGAGTGTTCGGAAAAACGCAGGCGTGCCAGGAAAAACGCAGGCGTGGCTGGGCAAACACAGGGCGTGTTTGTGACATCAAAACAGGAACTGAACAGTCTGAAGTGATCGCAAGCGCTGAGTAGGTTTTGAGCTACTCTAAATCTGCACAAAAAAACTTTGTAGCCGCTCTGGGACATAGCTGGGACATAGCTATACCGGGATATACTTTATTTAGGAAGGACAGAATTGGAAAAATCGGAGGAGGGGTAGCAATGTATGTAAAAAAAGCATAAATACTACATTAATAAAAAGTATTGAAAAAAAACTGAGGCCCTTTGGGTGACCATAGAAACAGGGGAAAAGTCGATAATTCGTATTGGTGTGATATACAGGCCACTAGGTCAGGAAGAGGAACTCGACAAGAACCTATTGCAGGACATAACTAAAATGGCATTAAAAGGAGAGGTAATAATCATGGGAGACTTTAATCTTCCTGATGTAAACTGGGAGGTGTCTGTTGCTAGTTCCACTAGAAGTAGGGACATTTTGAATTCCCTTCAGGGAGCATCCCTCCACCAACTGGTGAGGGAGCCCACTCGGAAAGACGCAATATTAGACTTAATACTTACAAATGGACAGTGCCGTAACTAGGCATTTTAGCGCTGTGTGCAAGAAACGACAGTGGCGCCCCCCCACCCCCATGGAAGATAGGGGCAGTGCGCGCTGTAGGCGCGTGAAAAATGTATATTGGCGTGGCTTCACGGGGAAGGGGCGTGGCCACAAAATAATAGCAATTCATACTACGGTGCACAGTAGTCTACATTATTCAAATTACGCTGCACAGTAGCGCCACTACACCAGGTAGAGCCCCTTTTATACATTACAGCAGACAGCGTCCCCCTTTTTACACATTACAGCAGACAGTCCCCCTTTTTACACATTGCGGCAGCCAGTCCCCCTTTTTACACATTGCGGCAGCCAGGCCCCCTTTTTACACATTGCGGCAGACAGTCCCCCTTTTTACACATTGCGGCAGCCAGGCCCCCTCTTTACACATTGCGGCAGCCAGTCCCCTTTTTACACATGCGGCAGCCAGTCCCCCTTTTTACACATTGCGGCAGCCAGGCCCCCTCTTTACACATTGCGGCAGCCAGTCCCCCTTTTTACACATTGCGGCAGCCAGGCCCCCTTTTTACACATTGCGGCAGCCAGGCCCCCTTTTTACACATTGCGGCAGCCAGTCCCCCTTTTTACACATTGCGGCAGCCAGGCCCCCTCTTTACACATTGCGGCAGCCAGTCCCCCTTTTTACACATTGCGGCAGCCAGGCCCCCTTTTTACACATTGCGGCAGCCAGGCCCCCTTTTTACACATTGCGGCAGATGGTGTCCCCCTGAGAGAGAGAGAGAGAGAGAGAGAGACATACTTACCATCTCCCTGCTGGCAGTCAGGCTCCTCGTGCAGCTCCCTCGGTGCAGGCAGTGAGGTGAGAAGGAGGAGGAGGGAGGTGGAGCAGGGAGCCGCAGCAGCGCTATGTCATTGGTAGTAAGCGCCGCTGCAGCATCCCCCTCTCCTTCCGTATTGGCTGCCCAGCGCTGCTGTAGATGCTGGGATGGAGGAACCGCATCCCAGCATCCACAGCAGCACCGGGCAGCCAATACAGAAGGAGAGGGGGATGCTGCAGCGGCGCTTACTACCAATGAAATAGCGCTGCTGCGGCTCCCTGCTCCCCCTCCCTCCTTCTCTGCTGCCCGGCGCTGGTCTCTTATCCCTCCACAGCGCGGCGCACACAGCAGAGGCGGCATGTAATGAGTCAATTTGACTCATTACATGCCGCTGGCCGTGCGCCCTCAGGGCAACTGCGCTGTGTGCCAAGCCCACTTGGCACACACGTAGTTACGGCCCTGCAAATGGAGACAGAATATCGAACATAAATCTTGGTGAAAACCTGGGATCCAGTGATCATCAAGCAGTATGGTTCTGCATAAAGACAGAGACTGACTCATCCCATACAAAAACAAAGGTGTTGGATTTTAGGAAGGCTGATTTTGTAGGGATGGGAAAATGTATAAGCGATTCTTTGGCAGTGTGGAAGAACTTGGAAGCAGTGCAGGAGAGGTGGGAAACATTAAAATGTGCAATATTAAAGGCAACAGACCTTTGTATCAAAAGTGTTAGGAAAAACACAAGGAAAAGGAAGTCAGTGTAGTTTGCCAAAGAAGTAGCAAATATTGTGAAAGCAAAAAAGATGGCTTTTAGGAAATATAAGCAGACACAAAATAATGAAGACAAAGAGTTATATCTTCTTAGACAGAAGGAGACTAAGAAGGTAATCAGATGTGCAAAGGCACAAGCTGAGGAGAAAATGGCCCAGTCCGTGGGTAAAGGAGGCAAAAAATTTTTTAGGTATATAAGCGAAAGGAGAAAAACAAAAGGCGGAATAATAAAACTAAAGACAGACACTGGGAGTCTTGTTGAGGGAGACAATTTAATAGTAGATCATCGTAATAATTATTTTTGCTCAGTATTTACTACTGAAAGAGAGGGGAAGGGGCCACAGTTAAGTTGCAGGGATATTCAGGAAAATGAAACAAGTACATTTACAGAGGAGAAGGTCCTAGCAGAACTCTCAAAGATGAAAGTGGACAAATCTATGGGGCCAGATGGGATATATCCAAGGATACTAAAAGAACTTAAAGAGGTGCTGGTAGCACCATTGACAGAATTATTCAACCAGTCATTAGCTACAGGAGTAATTCCAGAAGACTGGAAAAGAGTAAACGTAGTCCCACTGCACAAAAGTGGAAGCAAGGAAGAGGCAAACAACTACAGACCAGTGAGTCTTACATCAGTAGTAGTGAAATTGATGGAAACACTCTTAAAAGAAAGAGTTGTAGATTATCTCAAATCTGGCAATTTACAGGATCCCAAACAGCATGGGGGGAGATCATGTCAAACAAATCGTATTGACTTTTTTGACTGTGTGATTAAAGTGATGGATAAAGGTGGAGCCATGGATATAGCTTATCTAGACTTTAGTAAGGCTTTTGACACTGTTCCACATCGCAGACTGCTAAATAAACTTGAAAGTTTGGAATTGGATATTAGGATTATTAATGGATAAGATCTTGGTTGAATGATAGAAAACAGAGAGTTGTGGTAAATGGAGTGCATTCATATGAAGGAAATGTTACCAGTGGAGTACCCCAGGGATCTGTACTTGTACCAGTGCTTTTTATTATCTTTATTGGTGACATTGCAAATGGCATTAAAGGGAAAGTATGCCTTTTTGCAGATGACACAAAGGTATGCAACAGAGTAGACACAACAGATGGGGTAAAACAAATGATTGAGGATCTAGGTAGACTAGAGGAATGGTCAAGAGTGTGGCAATTACAGTTTAATGCCAAAAAATGCAAAATCATGCAATTGGGTCTCAAAAATCCAAAGGCTAAATATAGTATTAATGGCACTATACTGGAAACTACTGAGGAGGAAAGGGATCTAGGAGTCACTATTTCAGGTGACTTAAAGGCAGGTAAGCAATGTAACAAGGCAATGAGGAAGGCTAGTCAGATGCTTGGCTGCATTGGGAGAGGAATCAGCAGCAGAAAGAAAGAAGTAATAATGCCACTGTATAGGTCATTGGTACGGCCTCATCTAGAATACTGTGTTCATTTCTGGAGGCCATATCTTCAAAAGGATATTAATACATTAGAGACTGTACAAAGAAGGGCAACTAAAATGGTGCATGACCTACATCACAAAACATACCCAGAAAGACTAAGAAATCTCAATATGTATAGAATGGAGCAGAGTAGGGAAAGGGGGGGACATGATAGAAACTTTCAAATATATCAAGGGTTTTAACAAAGTCCAGGAGGGAAACATTCTCCAAATGAAGAGAAGCAATAGGACATGCACTGTGACTGGAGGGGGGGAGGTTCAGGGGAAATTTGCGGAAAAATTACTTCACAGAAAGGGTAGTGGACAAGTGGAATAGCCTCCCATCAGAGGTGGTAGAGGCTAAGACAGTAGAGCAATTTAAACATGCATGGGATAGACATAAGGATTTCCTTACACAGAAATGAGGATCAAATAAGGTTAGAGATAAAAATAATGTAAAAAAAAAAGGAGCAGACTAGATGGGCCAAGCAGTTCTTATCTGCCGACAAATTCTATGTTTCTATGCTCTGCGATCCTTTCGTTCGCACTTCTGCTAAGCTAAAATACACTCCCAGAGGGTGGCGGCTCAAAGCGTTAGCACGACTGCTAAAAACTGCGAGTGAGCGATCAACTCGGAATAACCACCTAAATCTGACTGGCCAGTCTCAGTTAATCCTATTAAAGGTCAAGATAAACATGAACCCATCTGTATTTACTATATGTATGATGTGCTATGTGTAAATGTGCAATGTGTATTTGTGTTGTATGCTACAGTATGTATAGGTTTTTTAATGCGGACCCCCCCTTCCCCGACCCCCCCCCCCGGTAAATCCAGCATTTTCCCTTGGCAATGTGTATGTATAATGTATATGGGTGCTATTTATAATTATATGTGTGCAATGTGTGTGTATGTATGTATGTATGTATGTATGTATGTATGTATGTATGCATGTATGTGTGTGCATGGTGTGCTATTTATCTGTGTGCAATATGTACGTATTTATGTATGTATGAATGTGTGTGCATGGTGTGCTATCTATCTGTGTGTGTATGTTTGTATGTATGTATATATGTATGTATGTATGTATGTATGTGTGTGTGTGCAATGATTATGTATGTATGTGTGTGCACGGTGTGCTATTTATCTGTGTGCAATATGTACGTATTTATGTATGTATGAATGTGTGTGCATGGTGTGCTATTTATCTGTGTGTGTGTGTGTGTGTGTGTGTGTGTGTGTGTGTGTGTATGTATGTATGTATGTGTGTGCAATGATTATGTATGTATGGTGCGCTATGTATGTGTGTGCAATCTGTATGTATGTATGGTGTTCTATGTATGTGTGTGCAATTATTATGTATGTACGGTGTGCTCTGAATGTGTGTGCAATGTGTATATGCAATTTGTACAGTATGTGCACAGTACGCCACAGTTCATATAGGTGTTCAATACGGACCCCCCCCCCCCCCCCCAGTAAATCCTGCGTTTGCCCCTGTCTGCAAGGACTGACACAAAAGAAAGTTTATTATATGAGGTACAGCTGATCTTGTTTGGACCGTTGCGATGGTTTCCTCACTGTGAGCAATAACTTTTCAGTGTAACAATCTTTCCTAGCCTAAGCAACAACTATACTTCACTGTCTGTGCAGCTTTCCGTCAGAACCCTGTATAGATTAGATTCAGATCTTATAACTGCCAGCTGAGAGTTTTACTGAGTCTCCGTGGTAATTTACTATGTTTCCCACTATAGTTGGAGAGAGAGACGCTAATTAATGCTGCAGCCTTGATGTGTGCTGTAATGTCGAAGGATTCAGTATGACTTCCAGTCATTCATAATCCCGACAGCCACCCATTAAGGCTACTAACACTCACCTTTTCCCTACACCAACCCTTCCTTGTGGGTGCCTAACCGTCCCCAGTGGTGCCTAACCCTAACCCTCCCTTCCCCGCTAGGTGCCTAATCTTAACCTCTCCATCTATGTGCCTAACCCTAACCCTCAGTCCCCGGTCCCTCTCCTTAACTTTCCCGTGCCTACACCCTAAGACTAACCCCCCTTCTGCTTTCTAAACCTACCTCCACCCCTCCCCCCGCGCACGGCACAATCGGGAGGCCAGCTGTCTGTATTTTGATGCCGGCATACTGTTTGGCGTCGGTATTTCGATGCCGGGATTGTGTCCTCCCTCGAGTTCCCAGCGTCGGTATTTCAATCGCCGGTATCCTGTTTGTCGGGAGTATAACTGCTTCCCAATGTTTGGCTCCGCAATGTCACTCACTATAGACCTACACAGTGGACGGTTCAGCCATCTGGTTGCACTGGCTGCTTTTACTCCACTTCTCCCTACACTGCTCAGTAGAGGAGTAAAAGATCCGCCCTTCAGGTAGGCATGGAGTCGCGTTACTACTCCCCACCAGCCACCTCCAGAACACGAGCTACCAGGCTGATGAGGGACACTGACACTGCTTGCACTGCTTCCGGTCACCGGGAACAGTCCTCCTGCACAGCGCTCCAGCACACTGCCATCCACCATTTCCCCTCCAAGATGGCTGCTCAACCACCACCAACTGTCACACCGCCCACCATGAGCCGGCCTCTCCCTGAAGCAAAAATAATAAATATAGAGAAGCCCTGGTAAATAGTATTAAGAAACTTTTTATTATTCTCAGAAAACGTTTTTAGGCATAGATTTGTTATATCGCATATATAAAAAACATGTATTTTGTTATATAACATAAAAAGAAAAACGACAATAAAATATCATTATAAAAAACAGCCAGTTTGATTGGTCCTTATTTTGTGGTAAAGGTGAACCATTTATTTTTATAGACAACAAATTTCAATTGCTGAATATAAAGTGCACAAAGGTAAATTGTGAATTACTGGGTATTTAATTGGGTGTTTTATTTATCCTTTTTTTCTCCTTGAAGCTGCAATGTGACATCTGTATAGCCAGCGCACAGGTGAGAGTTCCCATTCACCACGCGTTAGCCCTGTCATAAATGATGCTTTGGCTCTATTAAACGTATATAAAGGCGGTATTTACAAATAAACAGTAAATGTTCTCACTAGGAGTGGGGTATCATATATATATATATATATATATATATATATATACACATATATATACTAGGAAATAAATGAATCTGGCCCTACACACTTGACGATAACAGATGTGAACAATATCATTCAAAAATGAACAATAAATCGTTCATATCGTTCAGTTGGGGTCATTCCGAGTTGATCGCTAGCTGCATTTGTTTGCAGCGCAGCGATCAGGCTAAAAAAACGGCAGTTCTGCGCATACGAATGCGGCGCAATGCGCACGCGCGACGTACGGGCACAACGAACGATGTAATTTTGCACAGGGTCTAGTAATGCATTTCAGTCGCACTGCTGGCCGCAGAGTGATTGACATGAAGTGGGCGTTTCTGGGTGGAAACTGACCGTTTTCAGGGAGTGTGAGGAAAAACGCAGGCCTGCCAGGGAAAACGGAGGCGTGGCTGGGCGAACGCTGGGCGGGCGTGTGACGTCAAAACCGCAACTGAATAGTCTGAAGTGATCGCAAGCGCTGAGTAGGTTTTGAGCTACTCTGAAACTACACAAAAAAATTTTGTAGCCGCTCTGCGATACAACCGTTCGCACTTCTGCTAAGCTAAAATACACTCCCAGTGGGCGGCGGCATAGCGTTTGCACGGCTGCTGAAAATTGCTAGCGAGCGATCAACTTGGAATGACCCCCAGTGTGTATGCATTAACGATGAACAATGCGCAGCCCCGCAGTCGCTCACCGTTGATCTATCCTCGTTTATACATGCAAGCCAATTTGGACAACATAGATGTATGTAGTGTACTGTCATATCGTCCAAATCGGCCATCAATATTGTCCAGTGTGTAGGCAAAAATGGTTGATGAAAAAAATCGACCAATGATAATATCGTTGGTTGTTAAAATACATTGACCAATAACAAATATTAAATTTTTAAAAAAAAAACTTGATTGAAGATAATGAAAGTTACATAAAGCACTTCGCTGAATTAAAAGTATGCTACTACAGGAAAGGTAAATAAAATATTCTTACCTGAGGGTACCGGAAGACCCCCAAAATATTTGCCACTATAATAGAGTTTATGGAATATAAAGATCCTATAACCGCACTGTAGTCTGATCGTCCATGACACCTATAGTTGGGGATGGCCGTGCCGGATTCAGATAATAGGTGTAAGGCTCCTTGTACCTCATAGTGAGGCACATTACACGTCTTATATACCTGCAGCCCTAGCGTCCTGTTGTCGAGAACTTTGGGGTTCATGTTAATCTCTTCTACAGCAAACTTTATGGCTAGAGTTTGTTGGTAGGAATCCAACCTGAACCTTCAGGACAGAAATAAATAGAAGACATTGTCGGTAAAATAAAGTTCACTACACATAACAAAGTTATAAAACACCAAAAAATCAATTTAGTAAGTAGAAACAGTGTAAATAAAGTTAGAAAAGCACATGGAACAGTAAACAGCGAACCTGATGGAATCAGACATTTTTACTGGTAGAGAGAGAGGACAGACTGAAACTCTATCCTCTATATTTACTTCATTGCAGTGGCTTCATTGGTGGTTCCAGGTGCAACAAAATACTTTGCCCCCCCCCCCCTCCCCTTCCCAACACGAACAACCCCTTCATCCCACCACCTTCACCCAAATATCAATACCCACTTTCCACCCTCTCAAGGGAAGGTGTGGAGGTGGCATCTTAGAAGTTCTACAGCCACCACCTGCTTTAAGTTCAACAAGGATGCCTCTCTCGGAGACATCCTTAATTTTGGGATAGGCAGAGGCAGGGACAACCCAGATCACTAGAGCTACATCATGGTAGAGCCAGCCCTGACAGTAAGTGTGGAGCATGTGGGCAGCTTCTGGACCTATAAAAGTCCAGGTCTGTGTCTAGTAGTCCTAGATGAAGGCTAGCCAGTGGAAGAACCAAATAATCTCAAGACCCTCGGGCATTCTGACAGATCCACTTCTCAGGGGACCATCAGTAACAATACACACTACTTCCATATGCATACAGACAGTATATGGAAATAATAATGGTAGTATTTCACTCTCAAAAGTGCAGTTACTAAGATGTCTATTCATGAAGCAGTGAAAAGCGTGGAGAAGTGAGCCTGTGAAGAAGTTGACCATGGCAACCAATCAGCTGCTCCGTACAGTTGTATAGTATGCAAATTATAAATGTTACTTCAATGCTGATTGGATGCCATGGGCAACTTCTCCACTGGCTGACTTCTCCACACTTTTCACTGCTTCATGAATAGACCCATAAATGCGGCAAAAAAAAAGCTGTGGAACTTTCAGCGGACCCAAAAAATACAGTTTTGTATCCTTTATACAGTGTGTGGTTATTTAGGAAAATAGCATAAACATATTGGGCACATACTGTAATAAAGACAACTTCATACAACTGTATAGAAAACCAGAAAAAAAAGTGTTTTATAAGCAGTGATTCAATTCCTTTATACAACAGCAACTGTAGGACACACATCACCTCTATCAGAAAAAAGTTAAAAAGTGGCGTCCAAACCATGGAACATTTCCCTGAGCCAATAAACCCAACCAGATTGCAACATGTCTTAGCAGGTGGCACACAGCAGTTCGATGGCCCTGCCAGGCTGTTATGGCACAATCCCTAACACATGCCCCATGCATTATAAACACAACCCTTTAAGTTTCAACCAGCTATTGGGAACCGACCAGAGACCAGTAATCATCCCTGCACATTGCCAGAAGGTAGGGCAGATGCAGTGCCAGATTAAGGTCCATATGGGCCTGGAGCTGAAATTTAGGAAGGGCCTATTGTGTGCCTCGGCAGGAGGTGTAACAAGCGCTGCGGTGGTGTGACTAGTGATGTGGGGGTGTGATCAGTGTGGTGTGGGTGTGGTCTAAATAGGAGGTGTGGCCTATGCCATGTGAGTGACACAGTCACCACTTACTGACAGACACTACTTACTGACACACACACACACACACAACACAATGCTTACTGACACAATCACCACTTACTGACAGACACTATTTACTAACACACACACTCACAACACAAAACTTACCGACACAGACACTTACTGATAGATATTACTGACTGACACACACGCACAACACAGATAAACTTACTGACACAGACATTACTTACTGACACGCACACAACACAATACTTATACCGCTCTCACATCACAATGCCGGGTCCCACCTGGGAATTGGAAATGGGTCCATTCCTGGGTGGGACCCGGCATTTGACCCTACACACCGCCAACCCGACCCGGCAATTTGCCGGTTCGGGTTGCCATCTGTGGGCGGAGATGGAGTCGGCATCAGGCGCCGAGGCGGTGCTGGGAGATGAGATCATCCCTATGCAGTGAACGGGTCCCGGGTTGCATCGACCTGGGTGACCCGTTCACACTGCACCGGACCAGGTATTTAACCCGAGAATAACGCTTCTTTATTCCCGAGTTGAATTACTGGGTCAGGCAATCCGGAATTCGCCCATGACCCCTTTCACAACACACATCGGAACGTGTCGACCCAGCAATATACCCAGTCTATACCAGGTTATTTTTGCGGTGTGAAAGGGGTATTACTGACACAGACACCCACCACTTACTGACAGACACTACTTACTGACACACACACACACAGTAAAAAACCTACTGACAGACACTACTTACTGACACATACACACAACACAAAACTTACTGACACAGACACCATGCAAAATGTACTGACACAAACACTACTTACTGACAGACACTTCTTACTGACACCTGTGGTGCACACAGCATTTTTTTCTCAGTGGTACTGTGCCTTCGTGCCGTGGTCACATGTCATTAAGGGATGTAACCATGTGACACTAGGTGAAGTGGTTATATATTATGTGAATCCATGGCACAGACACCCCCTGTCCCTGCGGACTACAGAGACAAGGACAGCAGGATGTGACACTTGTTATAGAATAAAAAATAAGATTTTACTTACCGATAAATCTATTTCTCATAGTCCGTAGTGGATGCTGGGGACTCCGTCAGGACCATGGGGAATAGCGGCTCCGCAGGAGACAGGGCACAAAAGCAAGCTTTTAGGATCACATGGTGTGTACTGGCTCCTCCCCCTATGACCCTCCTCCAAGCCTCAGTTAGGTACTGTGCCCGGACGAGCGTACACAATAAGGAAGGATCTTGAATCCCGGGTAAGACTCATACCAGCCACACCAATCACACCGTACAACTTGTGATTTGAACCCAGTTAACAGTATGATAACAATGAAGTAGCCTCTAAAAAAGATGGCTCACAACAATAATAACCCGATTTTTTGTAACAATAACTATGTACAAGTAATGCAGACAATCCGCACTTGGGATGGGCGCCCAGCATCCACTACGGACTATGAGAAATAGATTTATCGGTAAGTAAAATCTTATTTTCTCTAACGTCCTAGTGGATGCTGGGGACTCCGTCAGGACCATGGGGATTATACCAAAGCTCCCAAACGGGCGGGAGAGTGCGGATGACTCTGCAGCACCGAATGAGAGAACTCCAGGTCCTCCTCAGCCAGGGTATCAAATTTGTAGAATTTTGCAAACGTGTTTGCCCCTGACCAAGTAGCTGCTCGGCAAAGTTGTAAAGCCGAGACCCCTCGGGCAGCCGCCCAAGATGAGCCCACCTTCCTTGTGGAATGGGCATTTACAGATTTTGGCTGTGGCAGGCCTGCCACAGAATGTGCAAGCTGAATTGTACTACAAATCCAACGAGCAATAGTCTGCTTAGAAGCAGGAGCACCAAGCTTTTTGGGTGCCTACAATATAAACAGCAAGTCAGACTTTCTGACTCCAGCCGTCCTGGAATTATATATATATATATATATATATATATATATATATTTTCAGGGCCCTGACAACGTCTAGCAACTTGGAGTCCTCCAAGTCCCTAGTAGCCGCAGGCACCACAATAGGTTGTTTCAGGTGAAACGCTGACACCACCTTAGGAAGAAACTGGGGACGAGTCCGCAGTTCTGCCCTGTCCGAATGGAAAATCAAATATGGGCTTTTGTAAGACAAAGCCGCCAATTTTGACAATCGCCTGGCCGAGGCCAGAGCCAACAGCATGGTCACTTTCCATGTGAGATATTTCAAATCCACAGATTTGAGTGGTTCAAACCAATATGATTTGAGGAATCCCAACACTACGTTGAGATCCCACGGTGCCACTGGAGGCACACAAGGGCTGTATATGCAATACTCCCTTGACAAACGTCTGGACTTCAGGAACTGAAGCCAATTCTTTCTGGAAGAAAATCTATAGGGCCGAAACTTGAACCTTAATGGACCCCAATTTGAGGCTCATAGACACTCCTGTTTGCAGGAAGTGCAGAAATCGACCTAGTTGAAATTTTTTCGTGGGGACTTCCTGGCCTCACCCACGCAACATATTTTTACCACATGTGGTGATAACGTTGTGCGGTCACCTCCTTCCTGGCTTTGACCAGGGTAGGTATGACCTCTTCCGGAATGCCTTTTCCCTTAGGATCCGGCGTTCAAACCGCCATGCCGTCAAACGCAGTCGCGGTAAGTCTTGGAACAGACAAGGTCCCTGCTGGAGCAGGTCCTTTCTTAAAGGCCGATGCCACGGTTCCTCTTGGAACAGACATGGTACTTGCTGAAAGCAAATCCCTTCTTAGCTCCCGAGGCCATTAGTCCTCTGTGAGCATCTCTTGAAGTTCCGGTTACCAAGTCCCTCTTGGCCAATCCGGAGCCACGAGTATAGTTCTTACTCCTCTATGTCTTATAATTCTCAATACCTTGGTTATGAGAAGCAGAGGAGGGAACACATACACCGACTGTTACACCCACGGTGTTACCAGGACGTCCACAGCTATCGCCTGAAGGTCTCGTGACCTGGCGCAATACCTGTCCCATTTTTTGTTCGGGCGGGACGCCATCATGTCCACCTTTGGTCTTTCCCAACGGTTCACAATCATGCGGAAAACTTCCCGATGAAGTTCCCACTCTCCCGGGTGGAGGTCGTGCCTGCTGAGGAAGTCTGCTTCCCAGTCGTCCACTCCCGGAATGAACACTGCTGACAGTGCTATCACATGATTTTCCGCCTAGCGAAAAATCCTTGCAGTTTTGCCACTGCCCTCCTGCTTCTTGTGCCGCCCTTTCTGTTTACGTGGGCGACTGCCGTGATGTTATCCCACTGGATCAATACCGGCTGACCTTGAAGCAGAGGTCTTGCTAAGCTTAGAGCATTATAAATTTGCTCTTAGCTCCAGTATATTTATGTGGAGAGAATTCTCCAGACTTGATCACACTCCTTGTGTGACTGCTCCCCAGCCTCTCAGGCTGGCCTCCGTGGTCACCAGCATCCAATCCTGAATGCCGAATCTGCGGCCCTCTAGAAGATGAGCACTCTGTAATCACCACAGGAGAGACACCCTTGTCCTTGGATATAGGGTTATCCGCTGATGCATCTGAAGATGCGATCCGGACCATTTGTCCAGCAGATCCCACTGAAGAGTTCTTGCGTGAAATCTGCCGAATGGAAGCGCTTCGTAATAAGCCACCATTTTTACCAGGACTCTTGTGCAATGATGCACTGACACTTTTCCTGGTTTTAGGAGGATCCCGATTAGCTCGGATAACTCCCTGGCTTTCTCCTCTGGGAGAAACACCTTTTCCTGGACTGTGTCCAGAATCATCCCTAGGACCAGCAGACGTGTCGTCGGAACAACTGCGGTTTTGGAATATTTAGAATCCACCCGTGCTGTCGTAGAACTACTTGAGATAGTGCTACTCCGACCTCCAACTGTTCTCTGGACCTTGTTCTTATCAGGAGGTCGTCCATTTTCTTTGAAGACGAATCCTCCTTTCGGTCATTACCTTGGTAAGGACCCGGGGTGCCTTGGACAATCCAACGGCATCGTCTTGAAACTGATAGTGACAGTTCTGTACCACGAACCTGAGGTACCCTTGGTGAGAAAAGGCAAATTTTGGGACATGGAGGTAAGCATCCCTGATGTCCCGGGACACCATATAGTCCCCTTGTTCTTTGCTATCACTGCTCTGAGTGACTCCATCTGGATTTGAACCCTTGCAAGTGTTCAAATTTTTCAGATTTAGAATAGGTCTCACCTAGCCTTCAGTACCACCATATAGTGTGGAGTAATACCCCTTTCCTTGTTGTCGGAGGGGTAATTTTATTATCACCTGCTGGGAATACAGCTTGTGAATTGTTTTCAATACTGCCTCCCTGTCGGAGGGAGACATTGGTATAGCAGACTACAGGAACCTGCGAGGGGGGAAACCTCTCGACATTCCAATCTGTACCCCTTGGATACTACTTGTAGGATCCAGGGGTCCTGTACGGTCCCAGCGTCATGCTGAGAACTTGGTAGAAGCGGTGGAGGGCTTCTGTTCCTGGGAATGGGCTGCCTGCTGCAGTCTTCTTCCCTTTCCTCTATCCCTGGGCAGATATGACTCTTATAGGGACGAAAGGACTGAGGCTGAAAAGACGGTGTCTTTTTCTGCAGAGATGTGACTTAGGGTAAAAAACGGTGGATTTTCCAGCAGTTGCCCTGGCCACCAGGTCCCATGGACCGACCCCAAATAACTCCTCCCCTTTATACGGCAATACATCTTTGTGCCGTTTGGAATCTGCATCACCTGACCACTGTCGTGTCCATAAACATCTTCTTGCAGATATGGACATCGCATTTACTCTTGATGCCAGAGTGCAAATATCCCTCTGCGCATCTCGCATATATAGAAATGCATCCTTTAAATGCTCTATAGTCAATAAAATACTGTCCCTGTCAAAGGTATCAATATTTTTAGTCAGGGAATCCGACCAAGCCACCTCAGCTCTGCACATCCAGGCTGAGGCGATCGCTGGTCGCAGTATAACACCAGCATGTGTGTGTATACTTTTTAGGATATTTTTCAGCCTCCTATCAGCTGGCTCCTTAAGTACGGCCCTATCCGTAGATGGTACCGCCACTTGTTCTGATAAGCGTGTGAGCGCCTTATCCACCCTGAGGGGTGTTTCCCACCGCGCCTTAACTTCTGGCGGGAAAGGGTATACCGCCAATAATTTTCTATCGGGGGAAACCCACGCATCATCACACACTTCATTTAATTTATCTGATTCAGGAAAAACTACAGGAAGTTTTTTCACCTCACACATAATACCCTTTTTTGTGGTACTTGGAGTATCAGAAATATGTAACACCTCCTTCATTGCCCTTAACGTGTGGCCCTAAAAGAAAATACGTTTGTTTCTTCACCGTCGACACTGAAATCAGTGTCCGTGTCTGGGTCTGTGTCAACCGACTGAGGTAAATGGGCATTTTACAGCCCCTGACGGTGTTTGAGACGCCTGGACAGATACTAATTTGTTCGCCGGCCCTCTCATGTCGTCAACCGGCTTGCAGCGTGTTGACATTGTCACGTAATTTCCATAAATAAGCCATCCATTCCGGTGTCGACTCCCTAGAGAGTGACATCACCATTACAGGCAATTTGCTCCGCCTCCTCACCAATATTTTCCTCATACATGTCGACACACACGTACCGACATACAGCACACACATAGGGAATGCTCTGATAGAGGACAGGACCCACTAGCCCTTTGGGGAGACAGAGGGAGAGTTTGCCAGCACACACCAAAACGCTATAATTATCCAGGGACAACCTTTATATAAGTGTTCCTTTTATAGCATTTTAATATATATACATATCGCCAAATCAGTGCCCCCCCTCTCTGTTTTAACCCTGTTTCTGTAGTGCAGTGCAGGGGAGATCATGGGAGCCTTCCCACCAGCCTTTCTGTGAGGGAAAATGGCGCTGTGTGCTGAGGAGAATAGGCCCCGCCCCCTTTTCGGCGGGCTTCTTCTCCGGAGTTTTAGATATCTGGCAGGGGTTAAATACATCCATATAGCCTCAAGGGCTATATGTGATGTATTTTTCGCCATACAGGTATTATACATTGCTGCCCAGGGCGCCCCCCCCCAGCGCCCTGCACCCTCCGTGACCGCTGTGTGAAGTGTGCTGACAACAATGGCGCACAGCTGCAGTGCTGTGCGCTACCTGATGAAGACTGAGAGTCTTCTGCCGCCTGGTTCCGGACCTCTTCATCTTCAGCATCTGCAAGGGGGGTCGGCGGCGCGGCTCCGGGACGAACCCCAGGGCGAGCCCTGTGTTCCGACTCCCTCTGGAGCTATGTCCAGTAGCCTAAGAATCCAATCCATCCTGCACGCAGGTGAGTTGAAAATCTCTCCCCTAAGTCCCTCGATGCAGTGAGCCTGTTGCCAGCAGGACTCACTGAAAATAAAGAACCTAAAAACTTTTTCTAAGCAACTCTTTAAGAGAGCCACCTAGATTGCACCCTTCTCGGCCGGGCACAAAAACCTAACTGAGGCTTGGAGGAGGGTCATAGGGGGAGGAGCCAGTACACACCATGTGATCCTAAAAGCTTGCTTTTGTGCCCTGTCTCCTGCGGAGCCGCTATTCCCCATGGTCCTGACGGAGTCCCCAGCATCCACTAGGACGTTAGAGAAAATATTATATGTAAGCTGTGTACCCAGCACTCATCCTGTTATGATGTGAATATTTGCTCCAGTGCCCTCCTTCGGTTTTTCAAGCTGTGGACAGAGTACAATGAGGCAGCACTCTCGAGTCTTGCTGGTGCAGTAAGATTTATTTAGTAAGATTCTGGATCAATAAATCTTACTGCACCAGCAAAACTTGGTAGTGCCGCCTCATTGTACTTGTGGGGAGGGGCCCCGACCATTAGTTACTCACCGGGGTGTAGTATGAGTTGCCGGCGGCTGGGTCCCCGGCGGCCAGCATACCGGCGCCGGGATCCAGACTGCCGGCTTCCCGACAGCAAAGTGAGCGCAAATGAGCCCCTTGCGGGCTCAGTGGCGCGCGTAAGCGCCACGCTATCCTCCCTCCAGGGAGAAAAGGTGTCGGTATGCCGGTTGTCGGGATTCCGGCGCCGGTATACTGTGCGCTGGGATCCCAACAACAGGTATACTGAATACCACCCACACAGCGGTGGCCCGGCACCCCATCGTCACTTTTTCTCTGCCAGTGTGCCAGGTGTGGGAGGGTGATGACATCACCTTCATGCTTCCAGCAGTCCTTTTCCTGGAAAAGGAAGAAGGTGCTGGCGGCGCCTCCGAGCAAGATCTAGGAGCTTGGTGGTGGTGTTTTACAGTGTGGCGGGGGTATGGCGTACTGGCGGACACATTCTTAATGGTACGCCATACCGGAGCGTACTGCCACACTTGCAGGACTGACTAACACACACACACAACGCAAAACATATTGACACACACGACACAACACAAAACTTACACAGACACACACAAAATGCAAAACTTACAGACACAGACACAATGCAAAACTTACTGACACTACTTACTGACACACACACACACACACACACACACACGCAAAACCTACTGACACTGACACTACTTACTGACAGACACTACTTACTTAGCGACACACACACATCCCTCCCCCCCCCTTCAAAACTTACTGACATAGACACCACTTACGTAGCAGACCTCGGGGCCTGGTGTGGGCTGCTACTCACATGGTTTGCATGCCCCCTCAGCTCTGACATCCAGGGACCCAGCTCTCCTAAAAGACAGCAGCCTCCTGTCAAGACCCTTCCCCTCTTTCAACGTTATTGTTGGGAAGCTGCAGCAGGAAAGGTATGCTGCAGCAAAAACATTTACGTTTGAATGAACAAGGGGGCGGGGCTTCTGATGGGTTCGGGGGCGGAGCCTCTGTGATATATCCGAGGCTCCGCCCCCATGCCCATCCGAAGCCCCGCCCCTCGCCCATCAAAACATAATTGTATTTGCTGCAGCATACCTTTCCTGCTGCAGCTTTCCAACAATAACATGCCTCATGAAAGAGGAGCAGGGTCACTCTTGACAGGAGGCTGCTGTCTCGTAACTATTTACGTGGCTCCGCCCCCTTGCCCGTCCGAAATCCCGCCCCCTTGCCCGTCCGAAGCCCCGCCCCTTGCAACACAAAGCGGTCAGGACACAAGCTGACCAGTTTGGGGTGGGGGTGAATGGGCAGCCGGAGGTGAGTGAGCTGATGTATGTGCTGACAGGAAATGTTTTTTTTCCTGGCAGCACTGGCTACTGCCTGCACTGCAGGGAGGTCTGTGGGCCTATTTTCAATGGGGGGCTTGGAGCTGCAGCTCCATCCGCCCCATTGTTAATCCGGCCATGGGCAGATGGACACTTCAGAAGTTTCAAACCTACACAATACTTATTTTGTATATTATATTTATCAAAGAATGGAGAGAGATAAAGTGGAGAGAAATAAAGTACCAACGAATCAGCTTCTAACTCCCATGCTACAGGCTGTGTTTAAAAAATGACAGCTAGGAGTTGATTGGTTAGTATGGTAAGTCCCCCCCTGGACCCAGGAACCCATATGCCTTTCACACATTGCACCCATTATCGAAAACGTCAATGTGTATTTATCATACTTAGCGACTTGGCTGCCCCTCCTAAAGGAGGGGGCAGCCCGGTCTGCGCATAGGGGGTGTGGCCGGCATGCAAGTGGGCTGTCCGGGGGCGCGGCAGCACGATCACATCACCATGGTCCCGGCCCCCCGTTCTACAGTGCAGAGAAAACAGGGACTGTGTAGCAGTGGGCGGGGCTATTATGATGCGATTCACCATGAGAGAGGGGCTGTAGGGGTATGCGGGAGCCTTGCTTGCCTTTCCGGGGGGGCCGGGAGCACCACCCTATTTTAGGAAGCATCCTAGAATGGACTGCATAGGCTGTAGCCCATAGAAGCCGGCTAGGGCTGAAAATCAGGCAAGGAGTAGCTTCCTACAGGAAGCCAGCGCTCTGTTAATCGCAGCCCGGTCTGGCAGTCCCGGAGGGAGGACACTCCTCCCAATGTGACTGCCTTTCCTGCTGGTGACTGGCAGGTAGCAATCCCAATAGGAAATCACTTCCAGTCACAGTGAAGCCACTGAGCCAGCGCAGCCACACAAACTGCAACTGGCTCAGCTGAGCTCACTGAGGTAGAGGGTTTTACTAGGGGGCTGCAGTCCTGTGTGTACTGTGTTTATTGTAATATTTATTTTACAGGCGGACTACAGGTACCAGCGTGCCCTTGAATGCCCTGCATGTTGCTACTTGTGGTTCTCCAAGTAACAGCATGAAGGGGAGGCTTCCTGGGACCTGTAGTTTCACCTATAAACGAAAATATTAACTCTTATTTTTACACATGAAAGCTATAAACTCAGCACCCACAGCTCAGGGGTGCCGACCATTTTCCTGGGCTTCAGCCCTGCCCTTGGGTGCCCTGGAGGGGGAGGACCCCTTTATTGGCGGGGTCCCTACTTCCACAGGTTGCTCCGGCCAAGATGTCTAAAAGCACGCTGCTGGTTCTTTGCAGGGAGAGTCTTTCAGGAATGAGTGGGACATTGCTAGACTACAATGGAGGGGCAAATTATGTTAAATACTGGAGGCATATTTGTTTCACAGTGATCACTATGGGGCACATGGTACCAAAAAATAGCAATAATATGGTATTTCCATATTCATTAATGACATTTGTATGCTGATAATTCACTCACAATTCCATTAGGCTGAGACTGACTTAACTATTTATGGATTTAGAATGCTTTTAATGAGGACTGCAACACAAATACAATAATTCATTTACACAACCAACACAATCACTGTAGCAGCCACACAACATTATTCATCACTTACTGATCACATTTGATTATAGGCGGTCGATCGGTGAAAACTATTTTTTTGTAAACTTTATCCATGAAAAGAGGCATCAAAACTCCAATCATGATATCTCCAGGTTGTGTTAACCCCTCGAGGCCGTGTAAATCCAGTCTGCATCTCTGATACAAGGAATAGATCACTTGCAGAGGAATAAACATTGCCACGGACCATGTTATAGTAGAGAAACTGATCATTTTATACAATTTATATGAAGTTCATCTGCAGACAAAGATACAGAATAACACAACTTTATTGTCATTGCACAAAACAAAAAGAATTTAATAACAATGTAAAACACCTGGCAAAAATAAAATAACAAACAGATGAAACAAACAGAATTACTCCTTCTATCACAATGGGTGTGATGCATGATGAATCACATGCACATCAGCATTTATTAACGCTGTATCCATAAATATTTCAGGGAAGTACAGCTCTCCCAAATAGAGCCGTCCTTTGCGATGTGGTGACTTCCTAGATTAGGACCCAGGAAACCGTCTGCGCTTGCGTCTTATGATGCAAAACGGTGGGGGGTCCTGGGAGAAGTCTGACTGGAACTCTCTCCGAGAAATGCAAATAGAAGCCTAAATATTTCAATAGGGTGTTGCAGTTTAAAAACTGCATTTTCGGATGATTGACAACAAAATACAGACTTATATAAACTGCCCATAAACCAAGATTAGGGCATCATGACAAAATGACATCTATGTAGGAATCAGAAAAAAATTATTACATAAGTGCATTGTACATGTAGAGATGAGGGTGTGTGATGGAGGTGCAGTGACAGTGATGTGTATAGATGAGGGTGTGTGATGGAGGTGCAGTGACAGTGATGTGTATAGATGAGGGTGTATGATGGAGGTGCAGTGACAGTGATGTATATAGATGAGGGTGTGTGATGGAGGTATAGTGACAGTGATGTGTATAGATGAGGGTGTGTGATGGAGGTGCAGTGACAGTGATGTGTATAGATGAGGGTGTGTGATGGAGGTGCAGTGACAGTGATGTGTACATATGAGGGTGTGTGATGGAGGTGCAGTGACAGTGATGTGTACAGATGAGGTGTATGATGGAGGTGCAGTGACAGTGATGTGTATAGATGAAGGTGTGTGATGGAGTTGCAGTGACAGTGATGTGTATAGATGAGGGTCTGTGATGGAGGTGCAGTGACAGTGATGTGTATAGATGAGGGTGTATGATGGAGGTGCAGTGATAGTGATGTATATAGATGAGGGTGTGTGATGGAGGTATTGTGACAGTGATGTGTATAGATGAAGGTGTGTGATGGAGTTGCAGTGACAGTGATGTGTATAGATGAGGGTCTGTGATGGAGTTGCAGTGACAGTGATGTGTATAGATGAGGGTCTGTGATGGAGTTGCAGTGACAGTGATGTGTATAGATGAGGGTGTGTGATGGAGGTGCAGTGACAGAGATGTGTATAGATGAGGGTGTGTGATGGAGGTGCAGTGACAGTGATGTGTATAGATGAGGGTGTGTGATGGAGGTGCAGTGACAGTGATGTGTATAGATGAGGGTGTGTGATGGAGGTGCAGTGACAGTGATGTGTATAGATGAGGGTGTGTGATGGAGGTGCAGTGACAGTGATGTGTATAGATGAGGGTGTGTGATGGAGGTGCAGTGACAGTGATGTGTATAGATGAGGGTGTGTGATGGAGGTGCAGTGACAGTGATGTGTATAGATTAGGGTGTGTGATGGAGGTGCAGTGACAGTGATGTGTACAGATGAGGGTGTGTGATGGAGGTGCAGTGACAGTGATGTGTATAGATGAGGGTGTATGATGGAGGTGCAGTGACAGTGATGTGTATAGATGAAGGTGTGTGATGGAGGTGCAGTGACAGTGATGTGTATAGATGAGGGTGTGTGATGGAGGTGCAGTGACAGTGATGTGTATAGATGAGGGTGTGTGATGGAGGTGCAGTGACAGTGATGTGTATAGATGAGGGTGTGTGATGGAGGTGCAGTGACAGTGATGTGTATAGATGAGGGTGTATGATGGAGGTGCAGTGACAGTGATGTGTATAGATGAGGGTGTGTGATGGAGGTACAGTGACAGTGATGTGTATAGATGAGGGTGTGTGATGGAGGTGCAGTGACAGTGATGTGTATAGATGAGGGTATGTGATGGAGGTGCAGTGACAGTGATGTGTATAGATGAGGGTGTATGATGGAGGTGCAGTGACAGTGATGTGTATAGATGAGGGTGTGTGATGGAGGTGCAGTGACAGTGATGTGTATAGATGAGGGTGTGTGATGGAGGTGCAGTGATAGTGATGTGTATAGATGAGGGTGTGTGATGGAGGTGCAGTGACAGTGATGTGTATAGATGAGGGTGTATGATGGAGGTGCAGTGACAGTGATGTGTATAGATGAGGGTGTGTGATGGAGGTGTAGTGACAGTGATGTGTATAGATGAGGGTGTATGATGGAGGTGCAGTGACAGTGATGTGTATAGATGAGGGTATGTGATGGAGGTGCAGTGACAGTGATGTGTGGAGATGAGGGTGTGTGATGGAGGTGTAGTGACAGTGATGTGTATAGATGAGGGTGTATGATGGAGGTGCAGTGACAGTGATGTGTATAGATGAGGGTATGTGATGGAGGTGCAGTGACAGTGATGTGTATAGATGAGGGTGTGTGATGGAGGTGCAGTGACAGTGATGTGTATAGATGAGGGTGTGTGATGGAGGTGCAGTGACAGTGATGTGTATAGATGAGGGTCTGTGATGGAGGTGCAGTGACAGTGATGTGTATAGATGAGGGTGTGTGATGGAGGTGCAGTGACAGTGATGTGTATAGATGAGGGTGTGTGATGGAGGTGCAGTGACAGTGATGTGTGTAGATGAGGGTGTGTGATGGAGGTGCAGTGACAGTGATGTGTATAGATGAGGGTGTGTGACAGAGGTGCAGTGACAGTGATGTGTATAGATGAGGGTGTGTGATGGAGGTGCAGTGACAGTGATGTGTATAGATGAGGGTGTGTGACAGAGGTGCAGTGACAGTGATGTGTATAGATGAGGGTGTGTGATGGAGGTGCAGTGACAGTGATGTGTATAGATGAGGGTGTGTGATGGAGGTGCAGTGACAGTGATGTGTATAGATGAGGGTGTGTGACAGAGGTGCAGTGACAGTGATGTGTATAGATGAGGGTGTGTGATGGAGGTGCAGTGACAGTGATGTGTATAGATGAGGGTGTGTGATGGAGGTGCAGTGACAGTGATGTGTATAGATGAGGGTGTGTGATGGAGGTGCAGTGACAGTGATGTGTATAGATGAGGGTGTGTGACAGAGGTGCAGTGACAGTGATGTGTATAGATGAGGGTGTGTGATGGAGGTGCAGTGACAGTGATGTGTATAGATGAGGTGTGTGATGGAGGTGCAGTGACAGTGATGTGTATAGATGAGGGTGTATGATGGAGGTGCAGTGACAGTGATGTGTATAGATGAGGGTGTGTGATGGAGGTGCAGTGACAGTGATGTGTATAGATGAGGGTGTGTGATGGAGGTGCAGTGACAGTGATGTGTATAGATGAGGGTGTGTGATGGAGGTGTAGTGACAGAGATGTGTATAGATGAGGGTGTGTGATGGAGGTGCAGTGACAGTGATGTGTATAGATGAGGGTGTGTGATGGAGGTGCAGTGACAGTGATGTGTATATAGATGAGGGTGTATGATGGAGGTGCAGTGACAGTGATGTGTATAGATGAGGGTGTGTGATGGAGGTGCAGTGACAGTGATGTGTACAGATGAGGGTGTGTGATGGAGGTGCAGTGACAGTGATGTGTATAGATGAGGGTGTGTGATGTAGGTGCAGTGACAGTGATGTGTATAGATGAGGGTGTGTGATGGAGGTGCAGTGACAGTGATGTGTATAGATGAGGGTGTGTGATGAGGTGCAGTGACAGTGATGTGTATAGATGAGGGTGTGTGATGGAGGTGCAGTGACAGTGATGTGTACAGATGAGGGTGTGTGATGGAGGTGCAGTGACAGTGATGTGTATAGATGAGGGTGTGTGACAGAGGTGCAGTGACAGTGATGTGTATAGATGAGGGTGTGTGACAGAGGTGCAGTGACAGTGATGTGTATATAGATGAGGGTGTGTGACAGAGGTGCAGTGACAGTGATGTGTATAGATGAGGGTGTGTGACAGAGGTGCAGTGACAGTGATGTGTATAGATGAGGGTGTATGATGGAGGTGCAGTGACAGTGATGTGTACAGATGAGGGTGTGTGATGGAGGTGCAGTGACAGTGATGTGTATATATGAGGGTGTGTGATGGAGGTGCAGTGACAGGGATGTGTATAGATGAGGGTGTGTGATGGAGGTGCAGTGACAGGGATGTGTATAGATGAGGGTGTGTGATGGAGATGCAGTGACAGTGATGTGTATAGATGAGGGTGTGTGATGGAGGTGCAGTGACAGTGATGTGTGTAGATGAAGGTGTGTGATGGAGGTGCAGTGACAGTGATGTGTATAGATGAGGGTGTGTGATGGAGGTGCAGTGACAGTGATGTGTATAGATGAGGGTGTGTGATGGAGGTGCAGTGACAGTGATGTGTATAGATGAAGGTGTGTGATGGAGGTGCAGTGACAGTGATGTGTATAGATGAGGGTGTGTGATGGAGGTGCAGTGACAGTGATGTGTATAGATGAGGGTGTGTGATGGAGGTGCAGTGACAGTGATGTGTATAGATGAGGGTGTGTGATGGAGGTGCAGTGACAGTGATGTGTATAGATGAAGGTGTGTGATGGAGGTGCAGTGACAGTGATGTGTATAGATGAAGGTGTGTGATGGAGGTGCAGTGACAGTGATGTGTATAGATGAGGTGTGTGATGTAGATGCAGTGACAGTGATGTGTATAGATGAGGGTGTATGATGGAGGTGCAGTGACAGTGATGTGTATAGATGAGGGTGTGTGTTGGAAGTGCAGTGACAGTGATGTGTATAGTAGAGATGAGCGGGTTCGGTTTCTCTGAAACCGAACCCGCACGAACTTCATGTTTTTTTCACGGGTCCGAGCAGACTCGGATCCTCCCGCCTTGCTCGGTTAACCCGAGCGCGCCCGAACGTCATCATGACGCTGTCGGATTCTCGCGAGACTCGGATTCTATATAAGGAGCCGCGCGTCGCCGCCATTTTCACACGTGCATTGAGATTGATAGGGAGAGGACGTGGCTGGCGTCCTCTCCATTAGAAATTAGATTAGAAGAGAGAGAGAGATTGTGCAGAGTCAGACAGAGTTTACCACAGTGACCAGTGCAGTTGTTGTTAGTTAACTTTTATTTATTTTAATATAATATATCCGTTCTCTGCTATATCCGTTCTCTGCCTGAAAAAAAACGATACACAGCAGCAGCCAGTCACACAGTGTGACTCAGTCTGTGTGCACTCAGCTCAGCCCAGTGTGCTGCACATCAATGTATAAAAGGCAAAGCTTATAATAATTGTGGGGGAGACTGGGGAGCACTGCAGGTTGTTATAGCAGGAGCCCCCAGGAGTACATAATATTATATTAATTTAAAATTAAACAGTGCACACTTTTGCTGCAGGAGTGCCACTGCCAGTGTGACTAGTGGTGACCAGTGCCTGACCACCAGTATAGTAGTATATTGTTGTATGTATTGTATACTATCTCTTTATCAACCAGTCTATATTAGCAGCAGACACAGTACAGTGCGGTAGTTCACGGCTGTGGCTACCTCTGTGTCGGCAGTCGGAACTCGGCAGGCAGTCCATCCATCCATAATTGTATTACAATATATACCACCTAACCGTGGTATTTTTTTTTCTTTCTTTATACCGTCGTCATAGTGTCATACTAGTTGTTACGAGTATACTACTATCTCTTTATCAACCAGTGTACAGTGCGGTAGTTCACGGCTGTGGCTACCTCTGTGTCGGCAGTCGGCAGGCAGTCCGTCCATCCATAATTGTATTATTATTATAATATATACCACCTAACCGTGGTTTTTTTTTCATTCTTTATACCGTCGTCATAGTGTCATACTAGTTGTTACGAGTATACTACTATCTCTTTATCAACCAGTGTACAGTGCGGTAGTTCACGGCTGTGGCTACCTCTGTGTCGGCAGTCGGCAGGCAGTCCGTCCATCCATAATTGTATTATTATTATAATATATACCACCTAACCGTGGTTTTTTTTTCATTCTTTATACCGTCGTCATAGTGTCATACTAGTTGTTACGAGTATACTACTATCTCTTTATCAACCAGTGTACAGTGCGGTAGTTCACGGCTGTGGCTACCTCTGTGTCGGCAGTCGGCAGGCAGTCCGTCCATCCATAATTGTATTATTATTATAATATATACCACCTAACCGTGGTTTTTTTTTCATTCTTTATACCGTCGTCATAGTGTCATACTAGTTGTTACGAGTATACTACTATCTCTTTATCAACCAGTGTACAGTGCGGTAGTTCACGGCTGTGGCTACCTCTGTGTCGGCAGTCGGCAGGCAGTCCGTCCATCCATAATTGTATTATTATTATAATATATACCACCTAACTGTGGTATTTTTTTTTCTTTCTTTATACCGTCGTCATAGTGTCATACTAGTTGTTACGAGTATACTACTATCTCTTTATCAACCAGTGTACAGTGCGGTAGTTCACGGCTGTGGCTACCTCTGTGTCGGCAGTCGGCAGGCAGTCCGTCCATCCATAATTGTATTATTATTATAATATATACCACCTAACCGTGGTTTTTTTTTCATTCTTTATACCGTCGTCATAGTGTCATACTAGTTGTTACGAGTATACTACTATCTCTTTATCAACCAGTGTACAGTGCGGTAGTTCACGGCTGTGGCTACCTCTGTGTCGGCAGTCGGCAGGCAGTCCGTCCATCCATAATTGTATTATTATTATAATATATACCACCTAACCGTGGTTTTTTTTTCATTCTTTATACCGTCGTCATAGTGTCATACTAGTTGTTACGAGTATACTACTATCTCTTTATCAACCAGTGTACAGTGCGGTAGTTCACGGCTGTGGCTACCTCTGTGTCGGCAGTCGGCAGGCAGTCCGTCCATCCATAATTGTATTATTATTATAATATATACCACCTAACCGTGGTTTTTTTTTCATTCTTTATACCGTCGTCATAGTGTCATACTAGTTGTTACGAGTATACTACTATCTCTTTATCAACCAGTGTACAGTGCGGTAGTTCACGGCTGTGGCTACCTCTGTGTCGGCAGTCGGCAGGCAGTCCGTCCATCCATAATTGTATTATTATTATAATATATACCACCTAACTGTGGTATTTTTTTTTCTTTCTTTATACCGTCGTCATAGTGTCATACTAGTTGTTACGAGTATACTACTATCTCTTTATCAACCAGTGTACAGTGCGGTAGTTCACGGCTGTGGCTACCTCTGTGTCGGCAGTCGGCAGGCAGTCCGTCCATCCATAATTGTATTATTATTATAATATATACCACCTAACCGTGGTTTTTTTTTCATTCTTTATACCGTCGTCATAGTGTCATACTAGTTGTTACGAGTATACTACTATCTCTTTATCAACCAGTGTACAGTGCGGTAGTTCACGGCTGTGGCTACCTCTGTGTCGGCAGTCGGCAGGCAGTCCGTCCATCCATAATTGTATTATTATTATAATATATACCACCTAACTGTGGTATTTTTTTTTCTTTCTTTATACCGTCGTCATAGTGTCATACTAGTTGTTACGAGTATACTACTATCTCTTTATCAACCAGTGTACAGTGCGGTAGTTCACGGCTGTGGCTACCTCTGTGTCGGCAGTCGGCAGGCAGTCCGTCCATCCATAATTGTATTATTATTATAATATATACCACCTAACCGTGGGTTTTTTTTCATTCTTTATACCGTCGTCATAGTGTCATACTAGTTGTTACGAGTATACTACTATCTCTTTATCAACCAGTGTACAGTGCGGTAGTTCACGGCTGTGGCTACCTCTGTGTCGGCAGTCGGCAGGCAGTCCGTCCATCCATAATTGTATTATTATTATTATATACCACCTAACCGTGGTTTTTTTTTCATTCTTTATACCGTCGTCATAGTGTCATACTAGTTGTTACGAGTATACTACTATCTCTTTATCAACCAGTGTACAGTGCGGTAGTTCACGGCTGTGGCTACCTCTGTGTCGGCAGTCGGCAGGCAGTCCGTCCATCCATAATTGTATTATTATTATAATATATACCACCTAACTGTGGTATTTTTTTTTCTTTCTTTATACCGTCGTCATAGTGTCATACTAGTTGTTACGAGTATACTACTATCTCTTTATCAACCAGTGTACAGTGCGGTAGTTCACGGCTGTGGCTACCTCTGTGTCGGCAGTCGGCAGGCAGTCCGTCCATCCATAATTGTATTATTATTATAATATATACCACCTAACCGTGGTTTTTTTATACCACCTAACCGTGGCAGTCCGTCCATAATTGTATACTAGTATCCAATCCATCCATCTCCATTGTTTACCTGAGGTGCCTTTTAGTTCTGCCTATAAAATATGGAGAACAAAAAAGTTGAGGTTCCAAAATTAGGGAAAGATCAAGATCCACTTCCACCTCGTGCTGAAGCTGCTGCCACTAGTCATGGCCGAGACGATGAAATGCCAGCAACGTCGTCTGCCAAGGCCGATGCCCAATGTCATAGTACAGAGCATGTCAAATCCAAAACACCAAATATCAGAAAAAAAAGGACTCCAAAACCTAAAATAAAATTGTCGGAGGAGAAGCGTAAACTTGCCAATATGCCATTTACCACACGGAGTGGCAAGGAACGGCTGAGGCCCTGGCCTATGTTCATGGCTAGTGGTTCAGCTTCACATGAGGATGGAAGCACTCAGCCTCTCGCTAGAAAACTGAAAAGACTCAAGCTGGCAAAAGCACCGCAAAGAACTGTGCGTTCTTTGAAATCCCAAATCCACAAGGAGAGTCCAATTGTGTCGTTTGCGATGCCTGACCTTCCCAACACTGGACGTGAAGAGCATGCGCCTTCCACTATTTGCATGCCCCCTGCAAGTGCTGGAAGGAGCACCCGCAGTCCAGTTCCTGATAGTCAGATTGAAGATGTCAGTGTTGAAGTACACCAGGATGAGGAGGATATGGGTGTTGCTGGCGCTGGGGAGGAAATTGACCAGGAGGATTCTGATGGTGAGGTGGTTTGTTTAAGTCAGGCACCCGGGGAGACACCTGTTGTCCGTGGGAGGAATATGGCCGTTGACATGCCAGGTGAAAATACCAAAAAAATCAGCTCTTCGGTGTGGAGGTATTTCACCAGAAATGCGGACAACAGGTGTCAAGCCGTGTGTTCCCTTTGTCAAGCTGTAATAAGTAGGGGTAAGGACGTTAACCACCTCGGAACATCCTCCCTTATACGTCACCTGCAGCGCATTCATAATAAGTCAGTGACAAGTTCAAAAACTTTGGGTGACAGCGGAAGCAGTCCACTGACCAGTAAATCCCTTCCTCTTGTAACCAAGCTCACGCAAACCACCCCACCAACTCCCTCAGTGTCAATTTCCTCCTTCCCCAGGAATGCCAATAGTCCTGCAGGCCATGTCACTGGCAAGTCTGACGAGTCCTCTCCTGCCTGGGATTCCTCCGATGCATCCTTGCGTGTAACGCCTACTGCTGCTGGCGCTGCTGTTGTTGCCGCTGGGAGTCGATGGTCATCCCAGAGGGGAAGTCTTAAGCCCACTTGTACTACTTCCAGTAAGCAATTGACTGTTCAACAGTCCTTTGCGAGGAAGATGAAATATCACAGCAGTCATCCTACTGCAAAGCGGATAACTGAGTCCTTGACAACTATGTTGGTGTTAGACGTGCGTCCGGTATCCGCCGTTAGTTCACAGGGAACTAGACAATTTATTGAGGCAGTGTGCCCCCGTTACCAAATACCATCTAGGTTCCACTTCTCTAGGCAGGCGATACCGAGAATGTACACGGACGTCAGAAAAAGACTCACCAGTGTCCTAAAAAATGCAGTTGTACCCAATGTCCACTTAACCACGGACATGTGGACAAGTGGAGCAGGGCAGGGTCAGGACTATATGACTGTGACAGCCCACTGGGTAGATGTATGGACTCCCGCCGCAAGAACAGCAGCGGCGGCACCAGTAGCAGCATCTCGCAAACGCCAACTCTTTCCTAGGCAGGCTACGCTTTGTATCACCGCTTTCCAGAATACGCACACAGCTGAAAACCTCTTACGGCAACTGAGGAAGATCATCGCGGAATGGCTTACCCCAATTGGACTCTCCTGTGGATTTGTGGCATCGGACAACGCCAGCAATATTGTGTGTGCATTAAATATGGGCAAATTCCAGCACGTCCCATGTTTTGCACATACCTTGAATTTGGTGGTGCAGAATTTTTTAAAAAACGACAGGGGCGTGCAAGAGATGCTGTCGGTGGCCAGAAAAATTGCGGGACACTTTCGGCGTACAGGCACCACGTACAGAAGACTGGAGCACCACCAAAAACTACTGAACCTGCCCTGCCATCATCTGAAGCAAGAAGTGGTAACGAGGTGGAATTCAACCCTCTATATGCTTCAGAGGTTGGAGGAGCAGCAAAAGGCCATTCAAGCCTATACAATTGAGCACGATATAGGAGATGGAATGCACCTGTCTCAAGTGCAGTGGAGAATGATTTCAACGTTGTGCAAGGTTCTGATGCCCTTTGAACTTGCCACACGTGAAGTCAGTTCAGACACTGCCAGCCTGAGTCAGGTCATTCCCCTCATCAGGCTTTTGCAGAAGAAGCTGGAGGCATTGAAGAAGGAGCTAACACGGAGCGATTCCGCTAGGCATGTGGGACTTGTGGATGCAGCCCTTAATTCGCTTAACAAGGATTCACGGGTGGTCAATCTGTTGAAATCAGAGCACTACATTTTGGCCACCGTGCTCGATCCTAGATTTAAAGCCTACCTTGGATCTCTCTTTCCGGCAGACACAGGTCTGCTGGGGTTGAAAGACCTGCTGGTGACAAAATTGTCAAGTCAAGCGGAACGCGACCTGTCAACATCTCCTCCTTCACATTCTCCCGCAACTGGGGGTGCGAGGAAAAGGCTCAGAATTCCGAGCCCACCCGCTGGCGGTGATGCAGGGCAGTCTGGAGCGACTGCTGATGCTGACATCTGGTCCGGACTGAAGGACCTGACAACGATTACGGACATGTCGTCTACTGTCACTGCATATGATTCTCTCAACATTGATAGAATGGTGGAGGATTATATGAGTGACCGCATCCAAGTAGGCACGTCACACAGTCCGTACTTATACTGGCAGGAAAAAGAGGCAATTTGGAGGCCCTTGCACAAACTGGCTTTATTCTACCTAAGTTGCCCTCCCACAAGTGTGTACTCCGAAAGAGTGTTTAGTGCCGCCGCTCACCTTGTCAGCAATCGGCGTACGAGGTTACATCCAGAAAATGTGGAGAAGATGATGTTCATTAAAATGAATTATAATCAATTCCTCCGCGGAGACATTGACCAGCAGCAATTGCCTCCACAAAGTACACAGGGAGCTGAGATGGTGGATTCCAGTGGGGACGAATTGATAATCTGTGAGGAGGGGGATGTACACGGTGATATATCGGAGGGTGAAGATGAGGTGGACATCTTGCCTCTGTAGAGCCAGTTTGTGCAAGGAGAGATTAATTGCTTCTTTTTTGGGGGGGGTCCAAACCAACCCGTCATATCAGTCACAGTCGTGTGGCAGACCCTGTCACTGAAATGATGGGTTGGTTAAAGTGTGCATGTCCTGTTTTGTTTATACAACATAAGGGTGGGTGGGAGGGCCCAAGGATAATTCCATCTTGCACCTCTTTTTTCTTTTCTTTTTCTTTGCATCATGTGCTGATTGGGGAGGGTTTTTTGGAAGGGACATCCTGCGTGACACTGCAGTGCCACTCCTAGATGGGCCCGGTGTTTGTGTCGGCCACTAGGGTCGCTAATCTTACTCACACAGCTACCTCATTGCGCCTCTTTTTTTCTTTGCGTCATGTGCTGTTTGGGGAGGGTTTTTTGGAAGGGACATCCTGCGTGACACTGCAGTGCCACTCCTAGATGTGCCCGGTGTTTGTGTCGGCCACTAGGGTCGCTAATCTTACTCACACAGTCAGCTACCTCATTGCGCCTCTTTTTTTCTTTGCGTCATGTGCTGTTTGGGGAGGGTTTTTTGGAAGGGCCATCCTGCGTGACACTGCAGTGCCACTCCTAGATGGGCCCGGTGTTTGTGTCGGCCACTAGGGTCGCTAATCTTACTCACACAGCTACCTCATTGCGCCTCTTTTTTTCTTTGCGTCATGTGCTGTTTGGGGAGGGTTTTTTGGAAGGGACATCCTGCGTGACACTGCAGTGCCACTCCTAGATGGGCCCGGTGTTTGTGTCGGCCACTAGGGTCGCTTATCTTTCTCACACAGCTACCTCATTGCGCCTCTTTTTTTCTTTGCGTCATGTGCTGTTTGGGGAGGGTTTTTTGGAAGGGACATCCTGCGTGACACTGCAGTGCCACTCCTAGATGGGCCCGGTGTTTGTGTCGGCCACTAGGGTCGCTTATCTTTCTCACACAGTCAGCTACCTCATTGCGCCTCTTTTTTTCTTTGCGTCATGTGCTGTTTGGGGAGGGTTTTTTGGAAGGGACATCCTGCGTGACACTGCAGTGCCACTCCTAGATGGGCCCGGTGTTTGTGTCGGCCACTAGGGTCGCTTATCTTACTCACACAGCGACCTCGGTGCAAATTTTAGGACTAAAAATAATATTGTGAGGTGTGATGTGTTCAGAATAGGCTGAAAATGAGTGTAAATTATGTTTTTTGAGGTTAATAATACTTTGGGATCAAAATTACCCCCAAATTCTATGATTTAAGCTGTTTTTTAGGGTTTTTTGAAAAAAACACCCGAATCCAAAACACACCCGAATCCGACAAAAATAATTCGGTGAGGTTTTGCCAAAACGCGTTCGAACCCAAAACACGGCCGCGGAACCGAACCCAAAACCAAAACACAAAACCCGAAAAATTTCAGGCGCTCATCTCTAGTGAATAGATGAGGGTGTGTGATGGAGGTGCAGTGACAGTGATGTGTACAGATGAGGGTGTATGATGGAGGTGCAGTGACAGTGATGTGAATAGATGAGGGTGTGTGATGGAGGTGCAGTGACAGTGATGTGTACAGATGAGGGTGTGTGATGGAGGTGCAGTGACAGTGATGTGTATAGATGAGGGTGTGTGATGGAGGTGCAGTGACAGTGATGTGTATAGATGAGGGTGTGTGATGGAGGTGCAGTGACAGTGATGTGTATAGATGAGGGTGTGTGATGGAGGTGCAGTGACAGTGATGTGTATAGATGAGGGTGTATGATGGAGGTGCAGTGACAGGGATGTGTATAGATGAGGGTGTATGATGGAGATGCAGTGACAGGGATGTGTATAGATGAGGGTGTGTGATGGAGGTGCAGTGACAGGGATGTGTATAGATGAGGGTGTGTGATGGAGGTGCAGTGACAGTGATGTGTACAGATGAGGGTGTGTGATGGAGATGCAGTGACAGTGATGTGTATAGATGAGGGTGTGTGATGGAGGTGCAGTGACAGTGATGTGTATAGATGAGGGTGTATGATGGAGGTGCAGTGACAGTGATGTGTATAGATGAGGGTGTGTGATGGAGGTGCAGTGACAGTGATGTGTATAGATGAGGGTGTGTGATGGAGGTGCAGTGGCAGTGATGTGTACAGATGAAGGTGTGTGATGAAGGTGCAGTGACAGTGATGTGTATAGATGAGGGTGTGTGATGGAGGTGCAGTGACAGTGATGTGTATAGATGAGGGTGTGTGATGGAGATGCAGTGACAGTGATGTGTACAGATGAGGATGTGTGATGGAGGTGCAGTGACAGGGATGTGTATAGATGAGGGTGTGTGATGGAGGTGCAGTGACAGTGATGTGTATAGATGAGGGTGTGTGATGGAGGTGCAGTGACAGTGATGTGTATAGATGAGGGGGTGTGATGGAGGTGCAGTGACAGTGATGTGTATAGATGAAGGTGTGTGATGGAGGTGCAGTGACAGTGATGTGTACAGATGAGGGTGTGTGATGGAGGTGCAGTGACAGTGATGTGTATAGATGAGGGTGTATGATGGAGGTGCAGTGACAGTGATGTGTATAGATGAGGGTGTGTGATGGAGGTGCAGTGACAGTGATGTGTATAGATGAGGGTGTGTGATGGAGGTGCAGTGACAGTGATGTGTACAGATGTGGGTGTGTGATGTAGGTGCAGTGACAGTGATGTGTATAGATGAGGGTGTGTGATGGAGGTGCAGTGACAGTGATGTGTACAGATGAGGGTGTGTGATGGAGGTGCAGTGACAGTGATGTGTATAGATGAGGGTGTGTGATGGAGGTGCAGTGACAGTGATGTGTATAGATGAGGGTGTGTGATGAAGGTGCAGTGACAGTGATGTGTACAGATGAGGGTGTGTGATGGAGGTGCAGTGACAGTGATGTGTATAGATGAGGGTGTGTGATGGAGGTGCAGTGACAGTGATGTGTATAGATGAGGGTGTGTGATGGAGGTGCAGTGACAGTGATGTGTATAGATGAGGGTGTGTGATGGAGGTGCAGTGACAGTGATGTGTATAGATGACGGTGTGTGATGGAGGTGCAGTGACAGTGATGTATACAGATGAGGGTGTGTGATGGAGGTGCAGTGACAGTGATGTGTATAGATGAGGGTGTGTGATGGAGGTGCAGTGACAGTGATGTATACAGATGAGGGTGTGTGATGGAGGTGCAGTGACAGTGATGTGTATAGATGAGGGTGTGTGATGGAGGTGCAGTGACAGTGATGTGTATAGATGAGGGTGTGTGATGGAGGTGCAGTGACAGTGATGTGTATAGATGAGGGTGTATGATGGAGGTGCAGTGACAGTGATGTGTATAGATGAGGGTGTGTGATGGAGGTGCAGTGACAGTGATGTGTACAGATGAGGGTGTGTGATGGAGGTGCAGTGACAGTGATGTGTATAGATGAGGGTGTATGATGGAGGTGCAGTGACAGTGATGTGTATAGATGAGGGTGTGTGATGGAGGTGCAGTGACAGTGATGTGTATAGATGAGGGTGTGTGATGGAGGAGCAGTGACAGTGATGTGTATAGATGAGGGTGTATGATGGAGGTGCAGTGACAGTGATGTGTATAGATGAGGGTGTATGATGGAGGTGCAGTGACAGTGATGTGTATAGATGAGGGTGTGTGATGGAGGTGCAGTGACAGTGATGTGTATAGATGAGGGTGTGTGATGGAGGAGCAGTGACAGTGATGTGTATAGATGAGGGTGTATGATGGAGGTGCAGTGACAGTGATGTGTATAGATGAGGGTGTATGATGGAGGTGCAGTGACAGTGATGTGTATAGATGAGGGTATGTGATGGAGGTGCAGTGACAGTGATGTGTATAGATGAGGATGTGTGATGGAGGTGCAGTGACAGTGATGTGTATAGATGAGGGTATGTGATGGAGGTGCAGTGACAGTGATGTGTATAGATGAGGATGTGTGATGGAGGTGCAGTGACAGTGATGTGTATAGATGAGGGTGTGTGATGGAGGTGCAGTGACAGTGATGTGTATAGATGAGGGTGTGTGATGGAGGTGCAGTGACAGTGATGTGTATAGATGAGGGTGTGTGATGGAGGTGCAGTGACAGTGATGTGTATAGATGAGGGTGTATGATGGAGGTGCAGTGACAGTGATGTGTATAGATGAGGGTGTGTGATGGAGGTGCAGTGACAGTGATGTGTATAGATGAGGGTGTGTGATGGAGGTGCAGTGACAGTGATGTGTATAGATGAGGGTGTGTGATGGAGGTGCAGTGACAGTGATGTGTATAGATGAGGGTGTGTGATGGAGGTGTAGTGACAGTGATGTGTATAGATAAGGGTGTATGACGGAGGTGCAGTGACAGTGATGTGTATAGATGAGGGTGTGTGATGGAGGTGCAGTGACAGTGATGTGTATAGATGAGGGTGTGTGATGGAGGTGCAGTGACAGTGATGTGTATAGATGAGGGTGTGTGATGGAGGTGCAGTGACAGTGATGTGTATAGATGAGGGTGTGTGATGGAGGTGCAGTGACAGTGATGTGTATAGATGAGGGTGTGTGATGGAGATGCAGTGACAGTGATGTGTATAGATGAGGGTGTGTGATGGAGATGCAGTGACAGTGATGTATATAGATGAGGGTGCATGACGGAGGTGCAGTGACAGTGATGTGTATAGATGAGTGTGTGTGATGGAGGTCCAGTGACAGTGATGTGTATAGATGAGGGTGTGTGATGGAGGTGCAGTGACAGTGATGTGTATAGATGAGGGTGTGTGATGGAGGTGCAGTGACAGTGATGTGTATAGATGAGGGTGTGTGATGGAGATGCAGTGACAGTGATGTGTATAGATGAGGGTGTGTGATGGAGATGCAGTGACAGTGATGTATATAAATGAGGGTGTGTGATGGAGGTGCAGTGACAGTGATGTGTATAGATGAGGGTGTGTGATGGAGGTGCAGTGACAGTGATGTGTACAGATGAGGGTGTGTGATGGAGGTGCAGTGACAGTGATGTGTATAGATGAGGGTGTATGATGGAGGTGCACTGACAGTGATGTGTATAGATGAGGGTGTGTGATGGAGGTGCAGTGACAGTGATGTGTACAGATGAGGGTGTGTGATGGAGGTGCAGTGACAGTGATGTGTATAGATGAGGGTGTGTGATGGAGGTGCAGTGACAGTGATGTGTACAGATGAGGGTGTGTGATGGAGGTGCAGTGACAGTGATGTGTATAGATGAGGGTGTGTGATGGAGGTGCAGTGACAGTGATGTGTATAGATGAGGGTGTGTGATGGAGGTGCAGTGACAGTGATGTGTATAGATGAGGGTGTGTGATGGAGGTACAGTGACAGTGATGTGTACAGATGAGGGTGTGTGATGGAGGTGCAGTGACAGTGATGTGTATAGATGAGGTGTATGATGGAGGTGCAGTGACAGTGATGTGTATAGATGAGGGTGTATGATGGAGGTGCAGTGACAGTGATGTGTACAGATGAGGGTGTGTGATGGAGGTGCAGTGACAGTGATATGTATAGATGAGGGTGTGTGATGGAGGTGCAGTGACAGTGATGTGTATAGATGAGGGTGTGTGATGGAGGTGCAGTGACAGTGATGTGTACAGATGAGGGTGTGTGATGGAGGTGCAGTGACAGCGATGTGTACAGATGAGGGTGTGTGATGGAGGTGCAGTGACAGTGATGTGTATAGATGAGGGTGTGTGATGGAGGTGCAGTGACAGTGATGTGTATAGATGAGGGTGTGTGATGGAGGTGCAGTGAAAGTGATGTGTATAGATGAGGGTGTGTGATGGAGGTGCAGTGACAGTGACAGTGTATAGATGAGGGTGTGTGATGGAGGTACAGTGACAGTGATGTGTATAGATGAGGGTGTGTGATGGAGGTGCAGTGACAGTGATGTGTATAGATGAGGGTGTGAGATGGAGGTGCAGTGACAGTGATGTGTACAGATGAGAATGTGTGTGATGGAGGTGCAGTGACAGTGATGTGTATAGATGAGGGTGTGTGATGGAGGTGCAGTGACAGTGATGTGTATAGATGAGGGTGTGTGATGGAGGTGCAGTGACAGTGATGTGTATAGATGAGGGTGTATGATGGAGGTGTAGTGACAGTGATGTGTATAGATGAGGGTGTATGATGGAGGTGTAGTGACAGTGATGTGTATAGATGAGGGTGTGTGATGGAGGTGCAGTGACAGTGATGTGTATAGATGAGGGTGTATGATGGAGGTGTAGTGACAGTGATGTGTACAGATGAGGGTGTATGATGGAGGTGCAGTGACAGTGATGTGTATAGATGAGGGTGTGTGATGGAGGTGCAGTGACAGTGATGTGTATAGATGAGGGTGTATGATGGAGGTGCAGTGACAGTGATGTGTATAGATGAGGGTGTGTGATGGAGGTGCAGTGACAGTGATGTGTATAGATGAGGGTGTGTGATGGAGGTGCAGTGACAGTGATGTGTATAGATGAGGGTGTATGATGGAGGTGTAGTGACAGTGATGTGTATAGATGAGGGTGTGTGATGGAGGTGCAGTGACAGTGATGTGTATAGATGAGGGTGTATGATGGAGGTGTAGTGACAGTGATGTGTACAGATGAGGGTGTATGATGGAGGTGCAGTGACAGTGATGTGTATAGATGAGGGTGTATGATGGAGGTGCAGTGACAGTGATGTGTATAGATGAGGGTGTGTGATGTAGGTGCAGTGACAGTGATGTGTGTAGATGAGGGTGTATGATGGAGGTGCAGTGACAGTGATGTGTATAGATGAGGGTGTGTGATGGAGGTGCAGTGACAGTGATGTGTATAGATGAGGGTGTGTGATGGAGGTGCAGTGACAGTGATGTGTATAGATGAGGGTGTGTGATGGAGGTGCAGTGACAGTGATGTGTATAGGTGAGGGTGTGTGATGGAGGTGCAGTGACAGTGATGTGTACAGATGAGGGTGTGTGATGGAGGTGCAGTGACAGTGATGTGTATAGATGAGGGTGTGTGATGGAGGTGCAGTGACAGTGATGTGTATAGATGAGGGTGTGTGATGGAGGTGCAGTGACAGTGATGTGTATAGATGAGGGTGTGTGATGGAGGTGCAGTGACAGTGATGTGTATAGATGAGGGTGTGTGATGGAGGTGCAGTGACAGTGATGTGTATAGATGAGGGTGTGATGGAGGTGCAGTAACAGTGATGTGTATAGATGAGGGTGTGTGATGGAGGTGCAGTGACAGTGATGTGTACAGATGAGGGTGTGTGATGGAGGTGCAGTGACAGTGATGTGTATAGATGAGGGTGTGATGGAGGTGCAGTGACAGTGATGTGTACAGATGAGGGTGTGTGATGGAGGTGCAGTGACAGTGATGTGTATAGATGAGGGTGTATGATGGAGGTGCAGTGACAGTGATGTGTATAGATGAGGGTGTGTGATGGAGGTGCAGTGACAGTGATGTGTATAGATGAGGGGGTGTGATGGAGGTGCAGTGACAGTGATGTGTACAGATGAGGGTGTATGATGGAGGTACAGTGACAGTGATGTGTATAGATGAAGGTGTGTGATGGAGGTGCAGTGACAGTGATGTGTATAGATGAGGGTGTGTGATAGAGGTGCAGTGACAGTGATGTGTATAGATGAGGGTGTGTGATGGAGGAGCAGTGACAGTGATGTGTATAGATGAGGGTGTATGATGGAGGTGCAGTGACAGTGATGTGTATAGATGAGGGTGTATGATGGAGGTGCAGTGACAGTGATGTGTATAGATGAGGGTGTGTGATGGAGGTGCAGTGACAGTGATGTGTATAGATGAGGGTGTATGATGGAGGTGCAGTGACAGTGATGTGTATAGATGAGGGTGTATGATGGAGGTGCAGTGACAGTGATGTGTATAGATGAGGGTGTGTGATGGAGGTGCAGTGACAGTGATGTGTATAGATGAGGGTGTGTGATGGAGGTGCAGTGACAGTGATGTGTATAGATGAGGGTGTGTGATGGAGGTGCAGTGACAGTGATGTGTACAGATGAGGGTGTGTGATGGAGGTGCAGTGACAGTGATGTGTATAGATGAGGGTGTATGATGGAGGTGCAGTGACAGTGATGTGTATAGATGAGGGTGTGTGATGGAGGTGCAGTGACAGTGATGTGTATAGACGAGGGTGTATGATGGAGATGCAGTGACAGTGATGTGTATAGATGAGGGTGTATGATGGAGGTGCAGTGACAGTGATGTGTATAGATGAGGGTGTGTGATGGAGGTGCAGTGACAGTGATGTGTATAGATGAGGGTGTGTGATGGAGGTGCAGTGACAGTGATGTGTATAGACGAGGGTGTATGATGGAGGTGCAGTGACAGAGATGTGTATAGATGAGGGTGTGTGATGGAGGTGCAGTGACAGTGATGTGTATAGATGAGGGTGTGTGATGGAGGTGCAGTGACAGTGATGTGTACAGATGAGGGTGTGTGATGGAGGTGCAGTGACAGTGATGTGTATAGATGAGGGTGTGTGATGGAGGTGTAGTGACAGTGATGTGTACAGATGAGGGTGTATGATGGAGGTGCAGTGACAGTGATGTGTATAGATGAGGGTGTGTGTTGGAGGTGCAGTGACAGTGATGTGTACAGATGAGGGTGTATGATGGAGGTGCAGTGACAGTGATGTGTATAGATGAGGGTGTGTGATGGAGGTGCAGTGACAGTGATGTGTATAGATGAGGGTGTGTGATGGAGGTGCAGTGACAGTGATGTGTATAGATGAGGGTGTGTGTTGGAGGTGCAGTGACAGTAATGTGTATAGATGAGAAAGTATATACTGTATGTAGTCATACTGATGTGTGTGGTACTTACAGTGCATCTCTCTCTGTAACATACTGTACAGCTATTTGACTGCTTTTATATGTGTTCCATATTTCTGTGTATAATTGCTGCACAATTTATTTTTAAACTTAGAAAATAAGGATTCCCAGTTGACTTTATCATTATTATTATTATTTTTTTTAAATGATCTTTATCTGTGTGTATAATTACTCTCATTACTGTGCAGATGTGATCACCCGGCTGTGTGGCTTCTGACGTGGGTTAGGAAATGTCCTGTAATCATTAGCTACTGCGCTATCGGAGGAGATTTCTCAGTGTGTATGCCAATACTCCGGATACTGAGGTTATCCAATATTTCATGTAATTCTCCTTATTTCTATGGTCATATTGTACTGTTCATTTTTTTTTTATTAATCTTAGATCACAATATAAAAATTAAAAAACAAAAAGTTGTGGAATATAAGTAATGTTTTAATTAAAGATGTGCGGCGGACACTTTTCGGGTTTTGTGTTTTGGATCCGTATCTCCGCTCATGTTTTGGATCTGGATTGGTTTTGCCAAAACCACCCTTTCGGGTATTGGTTTTGGATCTGGATGGTTTTTTTTTTTAAACATAAAAACAGCTAAAATCACAGAATTTGGGGGTAATTTTGCTCCTACGATATTATTAACCTCAATAACATTAATTTCCACTCATTACCAGTCTATTCTGAACACCTCACAACTCACAATATTGTTTTAGGCCAAAAGGTTGCACCAAGGTAGCTGTATGACTAAGCTAAGTGACACAAGTGTGTGGCACAAACACCTGGCCCATCTAAAAGTGGCACTGCAGTTACAGACAGGATGGCACTTAAAAAAACTAGGCCCCAAACAGCAAATGATGCAAAGAAGAAAAAGAGGTGCAAGATGGAATTGTCCTTAGGCCCTCCCACCCACCCTTATGTTGTATAAACAGGACATGCACACTTTAACAAACCCATCATTTCAGCGACAGAGTCTGCCACACAACTGTGGCTGAAATGATTGGTTGGTTTGGGCCTCCACCAAAAATAAGCAATCAATCTCTCCTTGCACAAACTGGCTCTACAGAGGCAAGATGTCGACCTCATCATCATCCTCTGATTTCTCACCCATTTCATTGTGTACATCCTCCTCACAGAGTATTAATTCGTCCCCACTGGAATCCACCATCACAGGTCCCTGTGTACTTTCTGGAGGCAATTGCTGGTAAAGGTCTTCCCGGAAGAATTTAATATTCATTTTGATGAACATCATCTTCTCCACATTTAGTGAAAGTAACCTCCACACCAATCGCTGACAAGGTTACCGGCTGCACTAAACACTCTTTCGGAGTACACACTGCTGGTGAATGTCTCCACGGAGGAATTGATTATAATTCATTTTGATGAACATCATCTTCTCTACATTTTCTGGAAGTAACCTCGTACGCCGATTGCTGACAAGGTGAGCCGCTGCACTAAATACTCTTTCGGAGTACACACTGGAGGGGGGGCAACTTAGGTAAAATAAAGCCAGTTTGTGCAAGGGCCTCCAAATTGCCTCTTTTTCCTGCCAGTATACGTACGGAGTGTCTGACATGCCTACTTGAATGCTGTCACTCATATAATCCTCCACCATTCTTTCAATGGTGACAAAATCATATGCAGTGACAGTAGACATGTCAGTAATCGTTGGCAGGTCCTTCAATCCGGACCAGATGTCAGCTTTCGCTCCTGACTGCCCTGCATCACCACCAACAGGTGGGCTAGGAAATCGTATTCTTTTCCTTGCAGCCCCAGTGGTGGGAGAAATTGAAGGAGGAGCTGTTGACGGGTCACGTTCCGCTTGAGTTGACAATTTACTAACCAGCAGGTCTTTGCACCTCTGCATCCTTGTGTCTGCTGGAAAGAGAGATACAACGTAGGCTTTAAACCTAGGATCGAGCATGGTGGCCAAAATGTAGTCCTCTGATTTCAACAGATTGACCACCCTTAAATCCTGGCAAAGCGAATGAAGGGCTCCATCCACAAGTCCCACATACTTTGCGGAATCACTCCGTCTTAGCTCCTCCTTCAATTTATCCGCTGCTTCTGCAAAAGCCTGATGAGGGGAATGACCTGACTCAAGCTGGCAGTGTCTGAACTGACCTCATGTGTGGCAAGTTCAAAGGGTTGGAGAACATTGCACAAGATGTAAATCATTCTCCACTGCGTTTGTGTCAGGTGCATTACCCCTCCTTTGCCTATATCGTAGGTAGCTGTATAGGCTTGAATGGCCTTTTGCTGCTCCTCCATCCTCTGAAGCATATAGAGGGTTGAATTCCACCTCGTTACCACTTCTTGCTTCAGTTGATGGCGGGGCAGGTTCAGGAGTGTTTGCTGGCACTCCAGTCTTCGGCACACAGTGGAAGAATGTCGAAAGTGGCCCGCAAATTTTCAGGCCACCAACAGCATCTCCTGCAAAAAATTCTGCACCACCAAATTAATTGTATAGGTATGTGCAAAACATTGGACATGCTGGAATTTGCCCACATGTAATGCACGCACAATATTGGTGGCGTTGTCCGATATCACAAATCCCCAGGAGAGTCCAATTGGGGTAAGCCATTCTGCGATGATGTTCCTCAGTTTCCGTAAGAGGTTGTCAGCTGTGTTCCTCTTAGGGAAAGCGGTGATACATAGTGTAGCCTGCCTAGGAACGAGTTAGCGTTTGCGAGATGCTGCTACTGGTGCTGCTGCTGTTGTTGCTGCAGGAGGCCATACATCTACCCAGTGGGCTGTTACAGTCATATAGTCCTTAGTCTGCCCTGTTACACTTGTCGATATGTCCGTGGTTAAGTGGACACTGGGTACAACCGCATTTTGTAGGACACTGGTGACTCTTCTTCTGACGTCTGTGTACATTCTCGGTATCGCCTGCCTAGAGAAGTAGAACCTAGATGGGATTTGATACTGGGGACACAGTACCTCAAACTATTTTCTAGGTCCCACTGAACTAATGGTGGATACCGGACGCACCTCTATCGCCAACATAGTTGTCAAGGCCTCAGTTATCCGCTTTGCAAAAGGATGACTGCTGTCATATTTCATCTTCATCACAAAGGACTGTTGTACAGTCAATTGCTTACTGGAAGTAGTACAAGTGGTCTCCTGACTTCCCCTCTGGGATGACAATCCACTCCCAGCAGCAACAATAGCAGCGGCAGCAACAGCAGGCGTACCACTCAAAGATCCTACGGAGGAATCCCGGTTAGGAGAGGACTCCTCAGTCTTGACATTGACATGTCCTGCAGGACTACTGACATTCCCGACTGAGGAGGAAGTTGACGTTGTGGGAGTTGGTGGTGTGGCTTGCAGGAGCTTGGGTACAGGAGGAAGAAGGGATTGAGGTGTCAGTGGACTGCTTACGCTCTTACCCAAAGTTTCACAACTTGACACTGACTTCTGAAGAATGCGCAGCAGGTGACGTATAAGAGAGGATGTTCCTAGGTGGTTAACATCCTTACCCCTACTTATTACAGATTGACAGAGGCAACAGATGGCTTGACACCTGTTGTCCGGATTTGTGGAGAAATGATTCCACACCGAAGAGGTGGCTTTTTTGGCAGTTTGCCCACGCATCACAATGGGCTTCTTCATCCCAAGGATGTCTCCCCCGGAGCCTGACTTAAACAAACCACATCACCATCAGAATCCTCATCGTCAACTTCCTCCTCAGTACCAGCAACACCCATATCCTCATCCTGGTGTACTTCAACAGTGACATCTTCAATTTGAATATCAGGAACTGGACTGTGAGTGCTCCTTCCAGCACTTGCAGGGGGTGTGCAAATGGTGGAAGGAGCCACCTCTTCCCATCCAGTGTTGGGAAGGTCAGGCATCGCAACTGCCGACACACTTGGACTCTTCTTGGGGATTTGTGATACCATCTCAGAAGGTACAGTTCTTTTCTATGCTCTTTCCAGCTTAACTCTTTTCATTTTTCTAGCGGGAGGATGAGGGTTTCCATTGTCATGTGAAGCTGAACCACTAGCCATGAACATAGGCCAGGACCTCAGCCGTTCCTTGCGACTCCGTGTCGTAAATGGCATATTGGCAAGTTTACGTTTCTCCACAGATGATTTAAATTTCTTTTTTTGGTTCTTTTTACTGATTTTTTTGCTTTTTGGATTTTACATGCTCTCTACTATCACATTGGGCATCGGCCTTGGCAGACGACGTTGATGGCATTTCATCATCTATGTCATGGCTAGTGGCAGCAGCTTCAGCACAAGGAAGAAGTGGTTCTTCTTGATCTTTCCCTATTTTATCTTTAAAATTTTTGTTCTCCATTATTTTTTGGGAGTTATATGGGACAATATGCGGCACAGGAATGACTGGAATGACTGATGAGACAGGACACTACCACTCGTCTGATGCAGCACAACACAACAATACTGTAAGAGACTTGTGGTTGTTGTTGTTATTATTATTATACGGCAGCAGTGGACATATAGCAGCAGCATATATTGTCACTGGAATGCCTGATGAGACAGGACACTACCACTGGTCTGATGCAGCACAACACAGTCAACAACACTTTATACAGCTACACTGGCAGGAGAGGACACCAACACTGTGACTGCCTGGACTGATGCATCACAATTAGTGATGTGCACCGGAAATTTTTCGGGTTTTGTGTTTTGGTTTTGGGTTCGGTTCCGCGGCCGTGTTTTGGATTCGGACGCGTTTTGGCAAAACCTCACCGAAAAATTTTTGTCGGATTCGGGTGTGTTTTGGATTCGGGTGTTTTTTTTCAAAAAACCCTAATAAACAGCTTAAATCATATAATTTGGGGGTCATTTTGATCCCAAAGTATTATTAACCTCAATAACCATAATTTCCACTCATTTCCAGTCTATTCTGAACACCTCACACCTCACAATATTATTTTTAGTCCTAAAATTTGCACCGAGGTCGCTGGATGGCTAAGCTAAGCGACACAAGTGGCCGACACAAACACCTGGCCCATCTAGGAGTGGCACTGCAGTGTCAGGCAGGATGGCCCTTCAAAAAAATACTCCCCAAACAGCACATGATGCAAAGAAAAAAAGAGGCGCAACAAGGTCGCTGTGTGACTAAGCTAAGCGACACAAGTGGCCGACACAAACACCTGGCCCATCTAGGAGTGGCACTGCAGTGTCAGGCAGGATGGCCCTTCAAAAAAATACTCTCCAAACAGCACATGATGCAAAGAAAAATGAAAGAAAAAAGAGGTGCAAGATGGAATTGTCCTTGGGCCCTCCCACCCACCCTTATGTTGTATAAACAGGACATGCACACTTTAACGAACCCATCATTTCAGTGACAGGGTCTGCCACACGACTGTGACTGAAATTACTGGTTGGTTTGGGCCCCCACCAAAAAAGAAGCAATCAATCTCTCCTTGCACAAACTGGCTCTACAGAGGCAAGATATCCACCTCATCATCATCCTCCGATTCCTCACCCCTTTCACTGTGTACATCCCCCTCCTCACAGATTATTAATTCGTCCCCACTGGAATCCACCATCTCAGGTCCCCGTGTACTTTCTGGAGGCAATTGCTGCTGGTGAATGTCTCCACGGAGGAATTGATTATAATTCATTTTAATGAACATCATCTTCTCCACATTTTCTGGAAGTTACCTCGTACGCCGATTGCTGACAAGGTGAGCGGCTGCACTAAACACTCTTTCGGAGTACACACTGGAGGGAGGGCAACTTAGGTAGAATAAAGCCAGTTTGTGCAAGGACCTCCAAATTGCCTCTTTTTCCTGCCAGTATACGTACGGACTGTCTGACATGCCTACTTTGATGCGGTCACTCATATAATCCTCCACCATTCTTTCAATGGTGAGAGAATCATATGCAGTGACAGTAGACGACATGTCAGTAATCGTTGGCAGGTCCTTCAGTCCGGACCAGATGTCAGCACTCGCTCCAGACTGCCCTGCATCACCGCCAGCGGGTGGGCTCGGAATTCTTAGCCTTTTCCTCGCACCCCCAGTAGCGGGAGAATGTGAAGGAGGAGATGGTGACGGGTCACGTTCCGCTTGACTTGACAATTTTCTCACCAGCAGGTCTTTGAACCTCTGCAGACTTGTGTCTGCCGGAAAGAGAGATACAACGTAGGTTTTAAATCTAGGATCGAGCACGGTGGCCAAAATGTAGTGCTCTGATTTCAACAGATTGACCACCCGTGAATCCTGGTTAAGCGAATTAAGGGCTCCATCCACAAGTCCCACATGCCTAGCGGAATCGCTCTGTTTTAGCTCCTCCTTCAATGTCTCCAGCTTCTTCTGCAAAAGCCTGATGAGGGGAATGACCTGACTCAGGCTGGCAGTGTCTGAACTGACTTCACGTGTGGCAAGTTCAAAGGGTTGCAGAACCTTGCACAACGTTGAAATCATTCTCCACTGCGCTTGAGTCAGGTGCATTCCCCCTCCTTTGCCTATATCGTGGGCAGATGCATAGGCTTGAATGGCCTTTTGCTGCTCCTCCATCCTCTGAAGCATATAGAGGGTTGAATTCCACCTCGTTACCACCTCTTGCTTCAGATGATGGCAGGGCAGGTTCAGGAATGTTTGGTGGTGCTCCAGTCTTCTGTACGCGGTGCATGAATGCCGAAAGTGTGTCGCAATTCTTCGGGCCACCGACAGCATCTCTTGCACGCCCCTGTCGTTTTTTAAATAATTCTGCACCACCAAATTCAATATATGTGCAAAACATGGGACGTGCTGGAATTTGCCCAGATGTAATGCACGCACAATATTGCTGGCGTTGTCCGATGTCACAAATCCCCAGGAGAGTCCATTTGGGGTAAGCCATTCTGCGATGATCTTCCTCAGTTGCCGTAAGAGGTTTTCAGCTGTGTGCCTATTCTGGAAAGCGGTGATACAAAGCGTAGCCTGCCTAGGAAAGAGTTGGCGTTTGCGAGATGCTGCTACTGGTGCCGCCGCTGCTGTTCTTGCAGCGGGAGGCAATACATCTACCCAGTGGGCTGTCACAGTCATATAGTTCTGAGTCTGCCCTGCACCACTTGTCCACATGTCCGTGGTTAAGTGGACATTGGGTACAACTGCATTTTTTAGGAACTGGCGAGTCTTTTTCTGAGGTCTGTGTACATTTTCGGTATCGCCTACCTAGAGAAATGGAACCTAGATGGTATTTGGTACCGGGGACACAGTACCTCAATCAAGTCTATAGTTGGCTCAGAATTAACGATGGATACCGGAACCACGTTTCTCACCGCCCAGGCTGCCAAGGCATCAGTTATCCGCTTTGCAGCAGGATGACTGCTGTGATATTTCATCTTCCTCGCAAAGGACTGTTGTACAGTCAATTGCTTACTGGAAGTAGTACAAGTGGTCTTCCGACTTCCCCTCTGGGATGCCAATCGACTCCCAGCAGCAACAACAGCAGCGCCAGCACCAGTAGGCGTTACACTCAAGGATGCATCGGAGGAATCCCAGGCAGGAGAGGACTCGTCAGACTTGCCAGTGACATGGCCTTCAGGATTATTGGCTTTCCTGGGTAAGGAGGAAATTGACACTGAGGGAGTTGGTGGTGTGGTTTGCAGGAGCTTGGTTACAAGAGGAAGGGATTTAGTGGTCAGTGGACTGCTTCCGCTGTCACCCAAAGTTTTTGAACTTGTCACTGACTTATGATGAATGCGCTGCAGGTGACGTATAAGGGAGGATGTTCCGAGGTGGTTAACGTCCTTACCCCTATTTATTACAGCTTGACAAAGGCAACACACGGCTTGACACCTGTTGTCCGCATTTCTGTTGAAATAATTCCACACCAAAGAGGTGATTTTTTTTGTATTTTGACCAGGCATGTCAATGGCCATATTCATCCCACGGACAACAGGTGTCTCCCCGGGTGCCTGACTTAAACAAACCACCTCACCATCAGAATCCTCCTTGTCAATTTCCTCCCCAGCGCCAGCAACACCCATATCCTCATCCTGGTGTACTTCAACACTGACATCTTCAATTTGACTATCAGGAACTGGACTGCGGGTGCTCCTTCCAGCACTTGCAGGGGGCGTGCAAATGGTGGAAGGCGCAAGCTCTTCCCGTCCAGTGTTGGGAAGGTCAGGCATCGCAACCGACACAATTGGACTCTCCTTGGGGATTTGTGATTTCGAAGAACGCACAGTTCTTTGCTGTGCTTTTGCCAGCTTTAGTCTTTTCTTTTTTCTAGCGAGAGGATGAGTGCTTCCATCCTCATTTAAAGCTGAACCACTAGCCATGAACATAGGCCAGGGCCTCAGCCGTTCCTTGCCACTCCGTGTCGTTAATGGCATATTGGCAAGTTTACGCTTCTCCTCAGACGCTTTTAATTTTGATTTTTGGGTCATTTTACTAAACTTTTGTGTTTTGGATTTTACATGCTCTCTACTATGACATTGGGCATCGGCCTTGGCAGACGACGTTGATGGCATTTCATCGTCTCGGCCATGACTAGTGGCAGCAGCTTCAGCACGAGGTGGAAGTGGATCTTGATCTTTCCCTATTTTTTTAACCTCCACATTTTTGTTCTCCATATTTTAATGTGTGGAATTATATGCCAGTATAAATAGCAATGGCCTACTAATATATGTACTGCGCACAACTAAAATGCACCACAGGTATACAATGTAGATGGATAGTATACTTAATGGATGACGAGTGACGACACAGAGGTAGGTACAGCAGTGGCCTACCGTACTGCTATATATAGTATACTGGTGGACACTGTCAGCAAACTGCTAAACTAGTCTAAAATGCACCACAGGTATACAATGTAGATGATAGTATACTTAATGGATGACGAGTGACGACACAGAGGTAGGTACAGCAGTGGCCTACCGTACTGCTATATATAGTATACTGGTGGACACTGTCAGCAAACTGCTAAACTAGTCTAAAATGCACCACAGGTATACAATGTAGATGGATAGTATACTTAATGGATAACAAGTGACGACACAGAGGTAGGTACAGCAGTGGCCTACCGTACTGCTATATAAAGTATACTGGTGGACACTGTCAGCAAACTGTTAAACTAGTCTAAAATGCACCACAGGTATACAATGTAGATGGAAGGTATACTTAATGGATGAAGAGTGACGACACAGAGGTAGGTACAGCAGTGGCCTACCGTACTGCTATATATAGTATACTGGTGGACACTGTCAGCAAACTGCTAAACTAGTCTAAAATGCACCACAGGTATACAATGTAGATGGATAGTATACTTAATGGATGACGAGTGACGACACAGAGGTAGGTACAGCAGTGGCCTACCGTACTGCTATATATAGTATACTGGTGGACACTGTCAGCAAACTGCTAAACTAGTCTAAAATGCTCCACAGGTATACAATGTAGATGGATAGTATACTTAATGGATGACGAGTGACGACACAGAGGTAGGTACAGCAGTGGCCTACCATACTGCTATATATAGTATACCGGTGGACACTGTCAGCAAACTGCTAAACTAGTCTAAAATGCACCACAGGTATACAATGTAGATGGATAGTATACTTAATGGATGACAAGTGACGACACAGAGGTAGGTACAGCAGTGGCCTACCATACTGCTATATATAGTATACTGGTGGACACTGTCAGCAAACTGCTAAACTAGTCTAAAATGCTCCACAGGTATACAATGTAGATGGATAGTATACTTAATGGATGACGAGTGACGACACAGAGGTAGGTACAGCAGTGGCCTACCATACTGCTATATATAGTATACCGGTGGACACTGTCAGCAAACTGCTAAACTAGTCTAAAATGCACCACAGGTATACAATGTAGATGGATAGTATACTTAATGGATGACAAGTGACGACACAGAGGTAGGTACAGCAGTGGCCTACCGTACTGCTATATATAGTATACTGGTGGACACTGTCAGCAAACTGCTAAACTAGTCTAAAATGCTCCACAGGTATACAATGTAGATGGATAGTATACTTAATGGATGACGAGTGACGACACAGAGGTAGGTACAGCAGTGGCCTACCATACTGCTATATATAGTATACCGGTGGACACTGTCAGCAAACTGCTAAACTAGTCTAAAATGCACCACAGGTATACAATGTAGATGGATAGTATACTTAATGGATGACGAGTGACGACACAGAGGTAGGTACAGCAGTGGCCTACCGTACTGCTATATATAGTATACTGGTGGACACTGTCAGCAAACTGCTAAACTAGTCTAAAATACACCACAGGTATACAATGTAGATGGATAGTATACTTAATGGATGACGAGTGACGACACAGAGGTAGGTACAGCAGTGGCCTACCGTACTGCTATATATAGTATAGTGGTGGACACTGTCAGCAAACTGCTAAACTAGTCTAAAATGCACCACAGGTATACAATGTAGATGGATAGTATACTTAATGGATGACGAGAGACGACACAGAGGTAGGTACAGCAGTGGCCTACCGTACTGCTATATATAGTATACTGGTGGACACTGTCAGCAAACTGCTTAATTAGTCTAAAATGCACCACAGGTATACAATGTAGATGGATAGTATACTTAATGGATGACGAGTGACGACACAGAGGTAGGTACAGCAGTGGCCTACCGTACTGCTATATATAGTATACTGGTGGACACTGTCAGCAAACTGCTAAACTAGTCTAAAATGCACCACAGGTATACAATGTAGATGGATAGTATACTTAATGGATGACGAGTGACGACACAGAGGTAGGTACAGCAGTGGCCTACCGTACTGCTATATATAGTATACCGGTGGACACTGTCAGCAAACTGCTAAACTAGTCTAAAATGCACCACAGGTATACAATGTAGATGGATAGTAAACTTAATGGATGACGAGTGACGACACAGAGGTAGGTACAGCAGTGGCCTACCGTACTGCTATATATAGTATACTGGTGGACACTGTCAGCAAACTGCTAAACTAGTCTAAAATGCACCACAGGTATACAATGCAGATGGATAGTATACTTAATGGATGACGAGTGACGACACAGAGGTAGGTACAGCAGTGGCCTACCGTATTGCTATATATAGTATACTGGTGGACACTGTCAGCAAACTGCTAAACTAGTCTAAAATGCACCACAGGTATACAATGTAGATGGATAGTATACTTAATGGATGACGAGTGACGACACAGAGGTAGGTACAGCAGTGGCCTACCGTACTGCTATATATAGTATACTGGTGGACACTGTCAGCAAACTGCTAAACTAAAATACACCACAGGTATACAATGTAGATTGATAGTATACTTAATGGATGACGAGTGACGACACAGAGGTAGGTACAGCAGTGCACTCTGCACTGTACTCCTCCTATATAATATTAATTATACTTGTGGTCCCCAGTCCCCACAATAAAGCAGCACACTGTGAGCACAGATATGGAGTGTTTTTCAGGCAGACAACGTATACTGGTGGTCACTGTCAGCAAAACTCTGCACTGTACTCCTGCTATAGCTGCTCCCCAGTCCCCACAATTGCTCAGTGTGTGCACTCAGCACAGATATATCATGCAGCACACTGAGCACAGATATGGTATGGAGCGTTTTTTTCAGGCAGAGAACGGATAAAAACTGGTGGTCACTTATCAGCAAAACTCTGCACTGTACTCCTAACAGCTGCTCATCAATCCTCCCCACAATTAAGCAATAAAAAACAAACAAGAATCAACTGTCTTCTACAATAAACGGAGAGGACGCCAGCCACGTCCTCTCCCTATCATCTCCAATGCACGAGTGAAAATGGCGGCGACGCTCGGCTGCTTATATAGAATCCGAATCTCGCAAGAATCCGACAGCGGGATGATGACGTTCGGCGCGCTCGGGTTACCCGAGTCATACGGGAGAATCCGAGTATGGCTCGGACCCGTGTAAAAAGGGTGAAGTTCGGGTGGGTTCTGTTTCCGAGAAACCGAACCCGCTCATCACTAATCACAATACACTGTGACTACGCTGGATTGGACAGCACAACACAGCACAAGACTTGCCACCCCACTTTCCCGCCCCCACACAGACACTGGAGGACGGAGACACGTCCTCTCACTACACTCTCCGAGACTGGAGTGAAAATGGGCACGACGCGAGACTCCTTATATGGAATCCAAATCTCGCGAGAATCCGACAGCGGGATGGTGACGTTTTGCCTCGTTCGGGTTTCCGAGTCAGGCGGGAAAAATCCGAGCCTGACTCGGATCCGGGCTCGGAAGGCAAAGTTCGGTAGTTTTCGGTTCTCTGAGAACCGAACCCGCTCATCTCTAGAAATAAGACTTGGAAATTGTCATAGATGAAACCAGAATGGTGAACCTGGGAATGAGGTACCACAAGGTATTATCTCAGGAGAGATTAGTATTCTATTGTGATGCACAAGATTTGATAAAACTTTTCTAAATTATATATTAGTAGTTTTAAAGTAAAAATAAAATACTGTTAAAAAATGTGTTTTACAGCAGAATATAATTCAAGTTTATGTGGTCTGGGAACAATGGTGGTTATTCAGGCTTGTTAGCAAATCCAAAAAGTTAGCAATTGGGCAAAACCATGTTGCACTGCAGGTGGGGCAGATGTAACATGTGCAGAGAGAGTTAGATTGCGATTTAAATTTTCATTGCATTCTCTCACAACTTTCTCACCATTTTTCATGGCTTCATATTAAAATTAAAACTCACGAAAAAAACTGGACTTTTTGTAAAGTCACTTTTTTTGGAAATGATAATTTTCCTTCTGGCTGCCCTGTCAGATTGCACTGCAGCGGGACACCCCCCCCCCCCCCCCCACCACCACCACCACCACCACCACCACGACCACCTTTGCCAGCACCTTATTACAGGGCTGCCTGGTTGTAGAGATCACACTGCAGCCGTGCCCCTCCCCCCCCCACACACACACACCCACCAGCACCTTATTACGATACCATCCAAGATTGCACTGCAGCTGCACCCCTCCCCCCACTGGCACTGCCCAGTTGCAAAGATCGTGCTGCAGCCGTGCCCCCCCTCCTCCTGCCAACACCTTATTACCATACCATCCAAGATTGTGCTGCAGCCAAGGCCCCGCCTTTTCCTCCCCGTATTTCGAGATGGATGAATGACCTAATCTATACATCCCCATACTTCAGTATGGGGAGATTAGAAATTGTGACAAATTAAGGATAATTAGTATGCCCCTATAAAACTAGAGATGTGCGTCGGCCCCCATCATGGGTTTTGGTTTTGGAACTGTATTTCCTTCATGTTTTGGATCTGTATTGGGTTTTATCAAAACCACCCTTGCAGGTTTTGGTTTTGGATCTGCATGTTTTTACAAAAATCATAAAAACAGCTAAAATCACAGAATTTGGGGGTGTTTTTGTTCCTACAGTATTATTAACCCAAATATAGAGATGAGCGCCGGAAATTTTTCGGGTTTTGTGTTTTGGTTTTGGGTTCGGTTCCGCGGCCGTGTTTTGGGTTCGACCGCGTTTTGGCAAAACCTCACCGAATTTTTTTTGTCGGATTCGGGTGTGTTTTGGATTCGGGTGTTTTTTTCCAAAAAACCTAAAAAACAGCTTAAATCATAGAATTTGGCGGTCATTTTGATCCCAAAGTATTATTAACCTCAAAAACCATAATTTCCACTCATTTTCAGTCTATTCTGAATACCTCACACCTCACAATATTATTTTTAGTCCTAAAATTTGCACCGAGGTCGCTGTGTGAGTAAGATAAGCGACCCTAGTGGCCGACACAAACACCGGGCCCATCTAGGAGTGGCACTGCAGTGTCACGCAGGATGGCCCTTCCAAAAAACCCTCCCCAAACAGCCCATGACGCAAAGAAAAAAAGAGGCGCAATGAGATAGCTGTGTGAGTAAGATTAGCGACCCTAGTGGCCGACACAAACACCGGGCCCATCTAGGAGTGGCACTGCAGTGTCACGCAGGATGTCCCTTCCAAAAAACCCTCCCCAAACAGCACATGACGCAAAGAAAAAAAGAGGCGCAATGAGGTAGCTGTGTGAGTAAGATAAGCGACCCTAGTGGCCGACACAAACACCGGGCCCATCTAGGAGTGTCACTGCAGTGTCACGCAGGATGTCCCTTCCAAAAAACCCTCCCCAAACAGCACATGACGCAAAGAAAAAAAGAGGCGCAATGAGGTAGCTGTGTGAGTAAGATAAGCGACCCTAGTGGCCGACACAAACACCGGGTCCATCTAGGAGTGGCACTGCAGTGTCACGCAGGATGTCCCTTCCAAAAAACCCTCCCCAAACAGCACATGACGCAAAGAAAAAGAAAAGAAAAAAGAGGTGCAAGATGGAATTGTCCTTGGGCCCTCCCACCCACCCTTATGTTGTATAAACAAAACAGGACATGCACACTTTAACCAACCCATCATTTCAGTGACAGGGTCTGCCACACGACTGTGACTGATATGACGGGTTGGTTTGGACCCCCCCCAAAAAAGAAGCAATTAATCTCTCCTTGCACAAACTGGCTCTACAGAGGCAAGATGTCCACCTCATCATCACCCTCCGATATATCACCGTGTACATCCCCCTCCTCACAGATTATCAATTCGTCCCCACTGGAATCCACCATCTCAGCTCCCTGTGTACTTTGTGGAGGCAATTGCTGCTGGTCAATGTCTCCGCGGAGGAATTGATTATAATTCATTTTAATGAACATCATCTTCTCCACATTTTCTGGATGTAACCTCGTACGCCGATTGCTGACAAGGTGAGCGGCGGCACTAAACACTCTTTCGGAGTACACACTTGTGGGAGGGCAACTTAGGTAGAATAAAGCCAGTTTGTGCAAGGGCCTCCAAATTGCCTCTTTTTCCTGCCAGTATAAGTACGGACTGTGTGACGTGCCTACTTGGATGCGGTCACTCATATAATCCTCCACCATTCTATCAATGTTGAGAGAATCATATGCAGTGACAGTAGACGACATGTCCGTAATCGTTGTCAGGTCCTTCAGTCCGGACCAGATGTCAGCATCAGCAGTCGCTCCAGACTGCCCTGCATCACCGCCAGCGGGTGGGCTCGGAATTCTGAGCCTTTTCCTCGCACCCCCAGTTGCGGGAGAATGTGAAGGAGGAGATGTTGACAGGTCGCGTTCCGCTTGACTTGACAATTTTGTCACCAGCAGGTCTTTCAACCCCAGCAGACTTGTGTCTGCCGGAAAGAGAGATCCAAGGTAGGCTTTAAATCTAGGATCGAACACGGTGGCCAAAATGTAGTGCTCTGATTTCAACAGATTGACCACCCGTGAATCCTTGTTAAGCGAATTAAGGGCTCCATCCACAAGTCCCACATGCCTAGCGGAATCGCTCCGTGTTAGCTCCTCCTTCAATGTCTCCAGCTTCTTCTGCAAAAGCCTGATGAGGGGAATGACCTGACTCAGGCTGGCAGTGTCTGAACTGACTTCACGTGTGGCAAGTTCAAAGGGCATCAGAACCTTGCACAACGTTGAAATCATTCTCCACTGCGCTTGAGACAGGTGCATTCCACCTACTATATCGTGCTCAATTGTATAGGCTTGAATGGCCTTTTGCTGCTCCTCCAACCTCTGAAGCATATAGAGGGTTGAATTCCACCTCGTTACCACTTCTTGCTTCAGATGATGGCAGGGCAGGTTCAGTAGTTTTTGGTGGTGCTCCAGTCTTCTGTACGTGGTGCCTGTACGCCGAAAGTGTCCCGCAATTCTTCTGGCCACCGACAGCATCTCTTGCACGCCCCTGTCGTTTTTTAAAAAATTCTGCACCACCAAATTCAAGGTATGTGCAAAACATGGGACGTGCTGGAATTTGCCCAGATTTAATGCACACACAATATTGCTGGCGTTGTCCGATGCCACAAATCCACAGGAGAGTCCAATTGGGGTAAGCCATTCCGCGATGATCTTCCTCAGTTGCCGTAAGAGGTTTTCAGCTGTGTGCGTATTCTGGAAAGCGGTGATACAAAGCGTAGCCTGCCTAGGAAAGAGTTGGCGTTTGCGAGATGCTGCTACTGGTGCCGCCGCTGCTGTTCTTGCGGCGGGAGTCCATACATCTACCCAGTGGGCTGTCACAGTCATATAGTCCTGACCCTGCCCTGCTCCATTTGTCCACATGTCCGTGGTTAAGTGGACATTGGGTACAACTGCATTTTTTAGGACACTGGTGAGTCTTTTTCTGACGTCCGTGTACATTCTCGGTATCGCCTGCCTAGAGAAGTGGAACCTAGATGGTATTTGGTAACGGGGGCACACTGCCTCAATAAATTGTCTAGTTCCCTGTGAACTAACGGCGGATACCGGACGCACGTCTAACACCAACATAGTTGTCAAGGCCTCAGTTATCCGCTTTGCAGCAGGATGACTGCTGTGATATTTCATCTTCCTCGCAAAGGACTGTTAAACAGTCAATTGCTTACTGGAAGTAGTACAAGTGGGCTTACGACTTCCCCTCTGGGATGACCATCGACTCCCAGCAGCAACAACAGCAGCGCCAGCAGCAGTAGGCGTTACACGCAAGGATGCATCGGAGGAATCCCAGGCAGGAGAGGACTCGTCAGAATTGCCAGTGACATTGCCTGCAGGACTATTGGCATTCCTGGGGAAGGAGGAAATTGACACTGAGGGAGTTGGTGGGGTGGTTTGCGTGAGCTTGGTTACAAGAGGAAGGGATTTACTGGTCAGTGGACTGCTTCCGCTGTCACCCAAAGTTTTTGAACTTGTCACTGACTTATTATGAATGCGCTGCAGGTGACGTATAAGGGAGGATGTTCCGAGGTGGTTAACGTCCTTACCCCTACTTATTACAGCTTGACAAAGGGAACACACGGCTTGACACCTGTTGTCCGCATTTCTGGTGAAATACTTCCACACCGAAGAGCTGATTTTTTTGGTATTTTCACCAGGCATGTCAACGGCCATATTCCTACCACGGACAACAGGTGTCTCCCCGGGTGCCTGACTTAAACAAACCACCTCACCATCAGAATCCTCCTGGTCAATTTCCTCCACAGCGCCAGCAACACCCATATCCTCCTCATCCTGGTGTACTTCAACACTGACATCTTCAATCTGACTATCAGGAACTGGACTGCGGGTGCTCCTTCCATCACTTGCAGGGGGCGTGCAAATGGTGGAAGGCGCATGCTCTTCACGTCCAGTGTTGGGAAGGTCAGGCATCGCAACCGACACAATTGGAGTCGGACTCTCCTTGTGGATTTGGGATTTCGAAGAACGCACAGTTCTTTGCGGTGCTACTGCTTTTGCCAGCTTTAGTCTTTTCATTTTTCTAGCGAGAGGCTGAGTGCTTCCATCCTCATGTGAAGCTGAACCACTAGCCATGAACATAGGCCAGGGCCTCAGCCGTTCCTTGCCACTCCGTGTGGTAAATGGCATATTGGCAAGTTTACGCTTCTCCTCCGACAATTTTATTTTAGGTTTTGGAGTCCTTTTTTTACTGATATTTGGTGTTTTGGATTTGACATGCTCTGTACTATGACATTGGGCATCGGCCTTGGCAGACGACGTTGCTGGCATTTCATCGTCTCGGCCATGACTAGTGGCAGCAGCTTCAGCACGAGGTGGAAGTGGATCTTGATCTTTCCCTAATTTTGGAACCTCAACATTTTTGTTCTCCATATTTTAATAGGCACAACTAAAAGGCACCTCAGGTAAACAATGGAGATGGATGGATTGGATACTAGTATACAATTATGGACGGGCTGCCGAGTGCCGACACAGAGGTAGCCACAGCCGTGAACTACCGCACTGTACTGTGTCTGCTGCTAATATATAGACTGGTTGATAAAGAGATAGTATACTCGTAACTAGTATGTATGTATAAAGAAAGAAAAAAAAACCACGGTTAGGTGGTATATACAATTATGGACGGGCTGCCGAGTGCCGACACAGAGGTAGCCACAGCCGTGAACTACCGCACTGTACTGTGTCTGCTGCTAATATATAGACTGGTTGATAAAGAGATAGTATACTCGTAACTAGTATGTATGTATAAAGAAAGAAAAAAAACCACGGTTAGGTGGTATATACAATTATGGACGGGCTGCCGAGTGCCGACACAGAGGTAGCCACAGCCGTGAACTACCGCACTGTACTGTGTCTGCTGCTAATATATAGACTGGTTGATAAAGAGATAGTATACTCGTAACTAGTATGTATGTATAAAGAAAGAAAAAAAAACCACGGTTAGGTGGTATATACAATTATGGACGGGCTGCCGAGTGCCGACACAGAGGTAGCCACAGCCGTGAACTACCGCACTGTACTGTGTCTGCTGCTAATATATAGACTGGTTGATAAAGAGATAGTATACTCGTAACTAGTATGTATGTATAAAGAAAGAAAAAAAAACCACGGTTAGGTGGTATATACAATTATGGACGGGCTGCCGAGTGCCGACACAGAGGTAGCCACAGCCGTGAACTACCGCACTGTACTGTGTCTGCTGCTAATATAGACTGGTTGATAAAGAGATAGTATACTCGTAACTAGTATGTATGTATAAAGAAAGAAAAAAAAACCACGGTTAGGTGGTATATACAATTATGGACGGGCTGCCGAGTGCCGACACAGAGGTAGCCACAGCCGTGAACTACCGCACTGTACTGTGTCTGCTGCTAATATAGACTGGTTGATAAAGAGATAGTATACTCGTAACTAGTATGACTATAAAGAAAGAAAAAAAAACCACGGTTAGGTGGTATATACAATTATGGACGGGCTGCCGAGTGCCGACACAGAGGTAGCCACAGCCGTGAACTACCGCACTGTACTGTGTCTGCTGCTAATATATAGACTGGTTGATAAAGAGATAGTATACTCGTAACTACTATGTATGTATAAAGAAAGAAAAAAAAACCACGGTTAGGTGGTATATTCAATTATGGACGGGCTGCCGAGTGCCGACACAGAGGTAGCCACAGCCGTGAACTACCGCACTGTACTGTGTCTGCTGCTAATATAGACTGGTTGATAAAGAGATAGTATACTCGTAACTAGTATGACTATAAAGAAAGAAAAAAAAACCACGGTTAGGTGGTATATACAATTATGGACGGGCTGCCGAGTGCCGACACAGAGGTAGCCACAGCCATGAACTACCGCACTGTACTGTGTCTGCTGCTAATATATAGACTGGTTGATAAAGAGATAGTATACTCGTAACTAGTATGTATGTATAAAGAAAGAAAAAAAAAACACGGTTAGGTGGTATATACAATTATGGACGGGCTGCCGAGTGCCGACACAGAGGTAGCCACAGCCGTGAACTACCGCACTGTACTGTGTCTGCTGCTAATATAGACTGGTTGATAAAGAGATAGTATACTCGTAACTAGTATGTATGTATAAAGAAATAAAAAAAAACCACGGTTAGGTGGTATATACAATTATGGACGGGCTGCCGAGTGCCGACACAGAGGTAGCCACAGCCGTGAACTACCGCACTGTACTGTGTCTGCTGCTAATATATAGACTGGTTGATAAAGAGATAGTATACTCGTAACTAGTATGTATGTATAAAGAAAGAAAAAAAAACCACGGTTAGGTGGTATATACAATTATGGACGGGCTGCCGAGTGCCGACACAGAGGTAGCCACAGCCGTGAACTACCGCACTGTACTGTGTCTGCTGCTAATATATAGACTGGCTGATAAAGAGATAGTATACTCGTAACTAGTATGTATGTATAAAGAAAGAAAAAAAAACCACGGTTAGGTGGTATATACAATTATGGACGGGCTGCCGAGTGCCGACACAGAGGTAGCCACAGCCGTGAACTACCGCACTGTACTGTGTCTGCTGCTAATATAGACTGGTTGATAAAGAGATAGTATACTCGTAACTAGTATGTATGTATAAAGAAAGAAAAAAAAACCACGGTTAGGTGGTATATACAATTATGGACGGGCTGCCGAGTGCCGACACAGAGGTAGCCACAGCCGTGAACTACCGCACTGTACTGTGTCTGCTGCTAATATAGACTGGTTGATAAAGAGATAGTATACTCGTAACTAGTATGACTATAAAGAAAGAAAAAAAAACCACGGTTAGGTGGTATATACAATTATGGACGGGCTGCCGAGTGCCGACACAGAGGTAGCCACAGCCGTGAACTACCGCACTGTACTGTGTCTGCTGCTAATATAGACTGGTTGATAAAGAGATAGTATACTACTAATATTATATATACTGGTGGTCAGGTCACTGGTCACTAGTCACACTGGCAGTGGCACTCCTGCAGCAAAAGTGTGCACTGTTTAATTTTAATATAATATTATGTACTCCTGGCTCCTGCTATAACCTATAACTGGCACTGCAGTGCTCCCCAGTCTCCCCCACAATTATAAGCTGTGTGAGCTGAGCACAGTCAGATATATATATACATTGATGCAGCACACTGGGCTGAGCAGTGCACACAGATATGGTATGTGACTGAGTCACTGTGTGTATCGTTTTTTTCAGGCAGAGAACGGATATATTAAATAAAACAAACAACTGCACTGTCTGGTGGTCACTGTGGTCGTCAGTCACTAAACTCTGCACTCTCTTCTACAGTATCACAGCCTCAGGTCAATCTCTCTCTCTCTCTCTCAACCCTAATCTAAATGGAGAGGACGCCAGCCACGTCCTCTCCCTATCAATCTCAATGCACGTGTGAAAATGGCGGCGACGCGCGGCTCCTTATATAGAATCCGAGTCTCGCGAGAATCCGACAGCGTCATGATGACGTTCGGGCGCGCTCGGGTTAACCGAGCAAGGCGGGAGGATCCGAGTCTGCTCGGACCCGTGAAAAAAACATGAAGTTCGTGCGGGTTTGGATTCAGAGAAACCGAACCCGCTCATCTCTACCCAAATACACTGGTGTTTCTATCATGGGTGCAATGTGTGTGGTGCACACGGGCCCCTGGGTCCGGGGGGCCCACACGGCAGATATTGCACCCATATTTTCATACTCACCTCTCCAATGTACACCACCTCTCCAATGTCCACCTCTCCATATTTTCATAATCACCTCTCCAATGACGTCGCAGCAAAAAAAAGCTTCAAAAATGGCCACCACGCATGCGCAGTACAACTTTTGTCTCCTAAACATGGCGGGTGCCATGTTTTCGGAAACCTGCGCATGTGCAGTAGACTCCTGCATATTGAAAGTCACGGTCTATTTTGACCACTTCACAGCTCACAATATTGTTTTCATCCAGTTTAGACTGACGAAGTGGCTGGATGACTCTGGCGACAGAAGTGGGCGGCACAAACATGTGGCAGTTCAATTTCCAGCGTGGCACACCTAGGAAACAGAATGGCACTGCAGTGGCAGACAGGGTGGCAGTTTAATCAACTATACAGATGTTTGTCGTTGTAAGAAGACAGTCAGCTTTACTAGAACATAAGAGTTGCTGATGTAGGAGAAAATTTTATGTTTTTGGATACTACAAAGCTACAGTAAAGGTCAGGAGTGGATGGAGTTTGGGTTCTTTAATGTTTTTAGTAGAGATGAGCGGGTTCGGTTCCTCTGAATCCGAACCCGCCCGAACTTCAGGTTTTTTACACGGGTCCGAGCAGGCTCGGATCTTCCCGCCTTGCTCGGCTAACCCGAGCGCGCCCGAACGTCATCATCACGCTGTCGGATTCTCGCGAGGCTCGGATTCTATCGCGAGACTCGGATTCTATATAAGGAGCCGAGCGTCGCCGCCATTTTCACACGTGCATTGAGAGTCATAGGGAGAGGACGTGGCTGGCGTCCTCTCCGTTTAGAGAAGAGAGAGACACAGTATTTTGGGGAGCATTATTAGGAGGAGTACTACTATACTGTATACTACTATACTACTTGCTGAAGTGATATTTATAGATTAGATAATAGATAGTGTGACTGTAAGTGTATTATCTGACTTGTGGGGGAGACACTGACAGTGGGGAGCAGTTAGAGTCTGAGAGCAGGACTCAGGAGTACATATAACGTACAGTGCACACTTTTGCTGCCAGAGTCAGTGCCACACTGCCATTGTTGTGACCACACTGACCACCAGTATAATAATATATTTTGTGATTGTCTGCTTAGGCCTCGGAGTACTAGTTGCAAGTTGCAACGTGACCTGAAGTGACCACCAGTTTAATAATCAATCACCACCAGTTTAATATATATATATATATATATATATATAATTGTATATAATATATATATATATATATATATAATATTGTATACCACCTACCCGTGGTTTTTTTTTTTTCATTCTTCTTTATACATACTACTATAGTAGCTTACTGTAGCAGTCTGCGGTGCTGTGCTGACCTGACAGTGTCCAGCAGGTCCGTCATCAGTCATTACATAATAAATATATATAGTACCTGTCCGGCTGCAGTACTAGTGATATTATATTGATTTCATCTCATTATCAATAATTTATCATCCAGTCTAGACTCTATATTAGCAGCAGACACAGTACGTTAGTCCACGGCTGTAGCTACCTCTGTGTCGGCACTCGGCAGTCCATCCATAATTGTATACCACCTACCCGTGGTTTTTCTTTTTCTTTCTTCTTTGTACATACTACTATAGAGTATAGTAGCTTACTGTAGCAGTCTGCGGTGCTGCTGAGCTGACAGTGTCCAGCAGGTCCGTCATCAGTCATCATTACCTAATAAATATATTATCTACCTGTCCGGCTGCAGTACTAGTGATATTATATATACATACATATATATATTGATTTCATCTCATTATCAATCATCCAGTCTATATTAGCAGCAGACACAGTACGTTAGTCCACGGCTGTAGCTACCTCTGTGTCGGCACTCGGCAGTCCATCCATAATTGTATACCACCTACCCGTGGTTTTTTTTTTTCTTTCTTCTTTGTACATACTACTATAGTATAGTAGCTTACTGTAGCAGTCTGCGGTGCTGCTGAGCTGAAAGTGTCCAGCAGGTCCGTCATCAGTCATCATTACCTAATAAATATATTATCTACCTGTCCGGCTGCAGTACTAGTGATATTATATATACATACATATATATATATATTAATTTCATCTCATTATCAATCATCCAGTCTATATTAGCAGCAGACACAGTACGTTAGTCCACGGCTGTAGCTACCTCTGTGTCGGCACTCGGCAGTCCATCCATAATTGTATACCACCTACCCGTGGTTTTTTTTTTTTTTCTTCTTTGTACATACTACTATAGTATATTAGCTTACTGTAGCAGTCTGCGGTGCTGCTGAGCTGACAGTGTCCAGCAGGTCCATCATCAGTCATCATTACCTAATAAATATATTATCTACCTGTCCGGCTGCAGTACTAGTGATATTATATATACATACATATATATATATTGATTTCATCTCATTATCATCCAGTCTATATTAGCAGCAGACACAGTACGGTAGTCCACGGCTGTAGCTACCTCTGTGTCGGCACTCGGCAGTCCATCCATAATTGTATACCACCTACCCGTGGTTTTTTTTTTTTTTTCTTCTTTGTACATACTACTATAGTATAGTAGCTTACTGTAGCAGTCTGCGGTGCTGCTGAGCTGACAGTGTCCAGCAGGTCCATCATCAGTCATCATTACCTAATAAATATATTATCTACCTGTCCGGCTGCAGTACTAGTGATATTATATATACATACATATATATATATTGATTTCATCTCATTATCATCCAGTCTATATTAGCAGCAGACACAGTACGGTAGTCCACGGCTGTAGCTACCTCTGTGTCGGCACTCGGCAGTCCATCCATAATTGTATACCACCTACCCGTGGTTTTTTTTTTTTTTTCTTCTTTGTACATACTACTATAGTATAGTAGCTTACTGTAGCAGTCTGCGGTGCTGCTGAGCTGACAGTGTCCAGCAGGTCCGTCATCAGTCATCATTACCTAATAAATATATTATCTACCTGTCCGGCTGCAGTACTAGTGATATTATATATACATACATATATATATTGATTTCATCTCATTATCAATCATCCAGTCTATATTAGCAGCAGACACAGTACGTTAGTCCACGGCTGTAGCTACCTCTGTGTCGGCACTCGGCAGTCCATCCATAATTGTATACCACCTACCCGTGGTTTTTTTTTTCTTTCTTCTTTGTACATACTACTATAGTATAGTAGCTTACTGTAGCAGTCTGCGGTGCTGCTGAGCTGACAGTGTCCAGCAGGTCCGTCATCAGTCATCATTACCTAATAAATATATTATCTACCTGTCCGGCTGCAGTACTAGTGATATTATATATACATACATATATATATATATATTGATTTCATCTCATTATCATCCAGTCTATATTAGCAGCAGACACAGTACGGTAGTCCACGGCTGTAGCTACCTCTGTGTCGGCACTCGGCAGTCCATCCATAAGTATACTAGTATCCATCCATCTCCATTGTTTACCTGAGGTGCCTTTTAGTTGTGCCTATTAAAATATGGAGAACAAAAATGTTGAGGTTCCAAAATTAGGGAAAGATCAAGATCCACTTCCACCTCGTGCTGAAGCTGCTGCCACTAGTCATGGCCGAGACGATGAAATGCCAGCAACGTCGTCTGCCAAGGCCGATGCCCAATGTCATAGTACAGAGCATGTCAAATCCAAAACACCAAATATCAGTAAAAAAAGGACTCCAAAACCTAAAATAAAATTGTCGGAGGAGAAGCGTAAACTTGCCAATATGCCATTTACCACACGGAGTGGCAAGGAACGGCTGAGGCCCTGGCCTATGTTCATGGCTAGTGGTTCAGCTTCACATGAGGATGGAAGCACTCAGCCTCTCGCTAGAAAACTGAAAAGACTCAAGCTGGCAAAAGCACCGCAAAGAACTGTGCGTTCTTCGAAATCCCAAATCCACAAGGAGAGTCCAATTGTGTCGGTTGCGATGCCTGACCTTCCCAACACTGGACGTGAAGAGCATGCGCCTTCCACCATTTGCACGCCCCCTGCAAGTGCTGGAAGGAGCACCCGCAGTCCAGTTCCTGATAGATTGAAGATGTCAGTGTTGAAGTACACCAGGATGAGGAGGATATGGGTGTTGCTGGCGCTGGGGAGGAAATTGACCAGGAGGATTCTGATGGTGAGGTGGTTTGTTTAAGTCAGGCACCCGGGGAGACACCTGTTGTCCGTGGGAGGAAAAGGGCCATTGACATGCCTGGTCAAAATACAAAAAAAATCAGCTCTTCGGTGTGGAAGTATTTCACCAGAAATGCGGACAACATTTGTCAAGCCGTGTGTTGCCTTTGTCAAGCTGTAATAAGTAGGGGTAAGGACGTTAACCACCTCGGAACATCCTCCCTTATACGTCACCTGCAGCGCATTCATAATAAGTCAGTGACAAGTTCAAAAACTTTGGGTGACAGCGGAACACTGTCCACTGACAGTCCACTGACCAGTAAATCCCTTCCTCTTGTAACCAAGCTCACGCAAACCACCCCACCAACTCCCTCAGTGTCAATTTCCTCCTTACCCAGGAATGCCAATAGTCCTGCAGGCCATGTCACTGGCAATTCTGACGAGTCCTCTCCTGCCTGGGATTCCTCCGATGCATCCTTGAGTGTAATGCCTACTGCTGCTGGCGCTGCTGTTGTTGCTGCTGGGAGTCGATCGTCATCCCAGAGGGGAAGTCGTAAGCCCACTTGTACTACTTCCAGTAAGCAATTGACTGTCCAACAGTCCTTTGCGAGGAAGATGAAATATCACAGCAGTCATCCTGCTGCAAAGCGGATAACTGAGGCCTTGACAACTATGTTGGTGTTAGACGTGCGTCCGGTATCCGCCGTTAGTTCACAGGGAACTAGACAATTTATTGAGGCAGTGTGCCCCCGTTACCAAATACCATCTAGGTTCCACTTCTCTAGGCAGGCGATACCGAGAATGTACACGGACGTCAGAAAAAGACTCACCAGTGTCCTAAAAAATGCAGTTGTACCCAATGTCCACTTAACCACAGACATGTGGACAAGTGGAGCAGGGCAGGGTCAGGACTATATGACTGTGACAGCCCACTGGGTAGATGTATGGACTCCCGCCGCAAGAACAGCAGCGGCGGCACCAGTAGCAGCATCTCGCAAACGCCAACTCTTTCCTAGGCAGGCTACGCTTTGTATCACCGCTTTCCAGAATACGCACACAGCTGAAAACCTCTTACGGCAACTGAGGAAGATCATCGCGGAATGGCAACCCCAATTGGACTCTTCTGTGGATTTGTGGCATCGGACAACGCCAGCAATATTGTGTGTGCATTATATATGGGCAAATTCCAGCACGTCCCATGTTTTGCACATACCTTGAATTTGGTGGTGCAGAATTTTTTAAAAAACGACAGGGGCGTGCAAGAGATGCTGTCGGTGGCCAGAAGAATTGCGGGACACTTTCGGCGTACAGGCACCACGTACAGAAGACTGGAGCACCACCAAAAACTACTGAACCTGCCCTGCCATCATCTGAAGCAAGAAGTGGTAACGAGGTGGAATTCAACCCTCTATATGCTTCAGAGGTTGGAGGAGCAGCAAAAGGCCATTCAAGCCTATACAATTGAGCACGATATAGGAGGTGGAATGCACCTGTCTCAAGCGCAGTGGAGAATGATTTCAACGTTGTGCAAGGTTCTGATGCCCTTTGAACTTGCCACACGTGAAGTCAGTTCAGACACTGCCAGCCTGAGTCAGGTCATTCCCCTCATCAGGCTTTTGCAGAAGAAGCTGGAGACATTGAAGGAGGAGCTAACACGGAGCGATTCCGCTAGGCATGTGGGACTTGTGGATGGAGCCCTTAATTCGCTTAACAAGGATTCACGGGTGGTCAATCTGTTGAAATCAGAGCACTACATTTTTGCCACCGTGCTCGATCCTAGATTTAAAGCCTACCTTGGATCTCTCTTTCCGGCAGACACAAGTCTGCTGGGGTTGAAAGACCTGCTGGTGACAAAATTGTCAAGTCAAGCGGAACGCGACCTGTCAACATCTCCTCCTTCACATTCTCCCGCAACTGGGGGTGCGAGGAAAAGGCTCAGAATTCCGAGCCCACCCGCTGGCGGTGATGCAGGGCAGTCTGGAGCGACTGCTGATGCTGACATCTGGTCCGGACTGAAGGACCTGACAACGATTACGGACATGTCGTCTACTGTCACTGCATATGATTCTCTCACCATTGAAAGAATGGTGGAGGATTATATGAGTGACCGCATCCAAGTAGGCACGTCACACAGTCCGTACTTATACTGGCAGGAAAAAGAGGCAATTTGGAGGCCCTTGCACAAACTGGCTTTATTCTACCTAAGTTGCCCTCCCACAAGTGTGTACTCCGAAAGAGTGTTTAGTGCCGCCGCTCACCTTGTCAGCAATCGGCGTACGAGGTTACATCCAGAAAATGTGGAGAAGATGATGTTCATTAAAATGAATTATAATCAATTCCTCCGTGGAGACATTGACCAGCAGCAATTGCCTCCACAAAGTACACAGGAAGCTGAGATGGTGGATTCCAGTGGGGACGAATTGATAATCTGTGAGGAGGGGGATGTACACGGTGATATATCGGAGGATGATGATGAGGTGGACATCTTGCCTCTGTAGAGCCAGTTTGTGCAAGGAGAGATTAATTGCTTCTTTTTTGGTGGGGGTCCAAACCAACCCGTCATTTCAGTCACAGTCGTGTGGCAGACCCTGTCACTGAAATGATGGGTTGGTTAAAGTGTGCATGTCCTGTTTATACAACATAAGGGTGGGTGGGAGGGCCCAAGGACAATTCCATCTTGCACCTCTTTTTTCTTTCATTTTTCTTTGCGTCATGTGCTGTTTGTGGAATGTTTTTTGGAAGGGCCATCCTGCGTGACACTGCAGTGCCACTCCTAGATGGGCCCGGTGTTTGTGTCGGCCACTAGGGTCGCTTATCTTACTCACATAGCTACTGTACCTCATTGCGCCTCTTTTTTTCTTTGCGTCATGTGCTGTTTGGGGAGGGTTTTTTGGAAGGGCCATCCTGCGTGACACTGCAGTGCCACTCCTAGATGGGCTCGGTGTTTGTGTCGGCCACTAGGGTCGCTTATCTTACTCACACGGCTACCTCATTGCGCCTCTTTTTTTCTTTGCGTCATGTGCTGTTTGGGGAGGGTTTTTTGGAAGGGCCATCCTGCGTGACACTGCAGTGCCACTCCTAGATGGGCCCGGTGTTTGTGTCGGCCACTAGGGTCGCTTATCTTACTTACACAGCTACCTCATTGCGCCTCTTTTTTTCTTTGCGTCATGTGCTGTTTGGGGAGGGTTTTTTGGAAGGGCCATCCTGCGTGACACTGCAGTGCCACTCCTAGATGGGCCCGGTGTTTGTGTCGGCCACTAGGGTCGCTTATCTTTCTCACACAGCTACCTCATTGCGCCTCTTTTTTTCTTTGCGTCATGTGCTGTTTGGGGAGGGTTTTTTGGAAGGGCCATCCTGCGTGACACTGCAGTGCCACTCCTAGATGGGCAGGGTGTTTGTGTCGGCCACTAGGGTCGCTTATCTTACTCACACAGCTACCTCATTGCGCCTCTTTTTTTCTTTGCGTCATGTGCTGTTTGGGGAGGGTTATTTGGAAGGGCAATCCTGCGTGACACTGCAGTGCCACTCCTAGATGGGCCCGGTGTTTGTGTCGGCCACTAGGGTCGCTTATCTTACTCACACAGCTACCTCATTGCGCCTCTTTTTTTCTTTGCGTCATGTGCTGTTTGGGGAGGGTTTTTTGGAAGGGCCATCCTGCGTGACACTGCAGTGCCACTCCTAGATGGGCCCGGTGTTTGTGTCGGCCACTAGGGTAGCTTATCTTACTCACACAGCTACCTCATTGCGCCTCTTTTTTTCTTTGCGTCATGTGCTGTTTGGGGAGTGTTTTTTGGAAGGGCCATCCTGCGTGACACTGCAGTGCCACTCCTAGATGGGCCCGGTGTTTGTGTCGGCCACTAGGGTCGCTTATCTTACTCACACAGCTACCTCATTGCGCCTCTTTTTTTCTTTGCGTCATGTGCTGTTTGGGGAGGGTTTTTTGGAATGGCCATCCTGCGTGACACTGCAGTGCCACTCCTAGATGGGCCCGGTGTTTGTGTCGGCCACTAGGGTCGCTTATCTTACTCACACAGCTACCTCATTGCGCCTCTTTTTTTCTTTGCGTCATGTGCTGTTTGGGGAGGGTTTTTTGGAAGGGCCATCCTGCGTGACACTGCAGTGCCACTCCTAGATGGGCCCGGTGTTTGTGTCGGCCACTAGGGTCGCTTATCTTACTCACACAGCTACCTCATTGCACCTCTTTTTTTCTTTGCGTCATGTGCTGTTTGGGGAGGGTTTTTTGGAAGGGCCATCCTGCGTGACACTGCAGTGCCACTCCTAGATGGGCACGGTGTTTGTGTCGGCCACTAGGGTCGCTTATCTTACTCACACAGCTACCTCATTGCGCCTCTTTTTTTCTTTGCGTCATGTGCTGTTTGGGGAGTGTTTTTTGGAAGGGCCATCCTGCGTGACACTGCAGTGCCACTCCTAGATGGGCACGGTGTTTGTGTCGGCCACTAGGGTCGCTTAGCTTAGTCATCCAGCGACTGAGGTGCAAATTTTAGGACTAAAAATAATATTGTGAGGTGTGAGGTATTCAGAATAGACTGAAAATGAGTGTAAATTATGGTTTTTGAGGTTAATAATACTTTGGGATCAAAATGACCCCCAAATTCTATGATTTAAGCTGTTTTTTAGTGTTTTTTAAAAAAAACACCCGAATCCAAAACACACCCGTATCCGACAAAAAAAATTTGGTGAGGTTTTGCCAAAACGCGGTCGAACCCAAAACACGACCGCGGAACCGAACCCAAAACCAAAACACAAAACCCGAAAAATTTCAAGTGCACATCTCTAGTTTTTAGCCCATGAAGCCTAAAATTAAAGCAAATGCAAACACTGGTAATATATTAGCATTAGACCAGCTGGCTAGATGTGCCCATTTCATTATACCAGTCAGCAATTACATTCTGTGTGTGTCCTCTGGAGCATCACAAGGCTTCAACCCCAAAACTCTTACATCCATAGTAGATGAATATACAGTAGATGTCGCTATACATATAAACCATTTTAAATCAAAACCATTAACTGTCCTTATCAGCAGATTTATCCTCATATAAATATTTATTGAAGATTGTGTAGAGTTACTTGAGACACTGTGCACCACCATCAGTTCAACATACAAAAGACATAATGTAGCAACAAAAAGAATGTTTTCAATACTTTATAGCTTAAGTTTTAATATTAAACAATAACTAGGATTCTTGTTGATGCTTTTATCTATATCCTCCTGCTATTAGACTGATCTCTGTCTCTTCTCATGAGATGTTCCCTGGAGTTCATGTCAGGCCTGAACACTATGATGAAACATTTAGGCAAGAACATGCAGATCAGCAAAGCCCAACTGGAAGCCAGGATGGCAAATATTTCCATGGCCACCGTGTATTTACCCTGAGCACTGAGGGAGGCTGGGATAAAGGACACCCAGACACTGAGGAAGGCCAGCATGCTGAAGGTAATAAACTGGGCCTCATTGAATGTGTCAGGGAGTCTCCGAGCCTGGAAGGCAACAATGAAGCTAATGGTGGCCAGCAGAAAGAGATAACCCAGCATGGTCCAGAAGGCAATGGGGGAGCCTTCATTGCACTCAACAATGATGAGTCCAGGTTTGGTTTGCGTGTTGTACTTTGGGAAAGGAGGGGCAAGTGACAGCCAAGTGACACACAAGAGGAACTGTAAAAGGAAACAAGCAGAAATGATCATGTAGGACACTTGAGGTGTGGTCCATCTCCTCAGGGTACTGCCCGGTCTGGTGGCCATGAAAGCAAAGACCACCATCATAGTTTTTGCCAAAATGCAAGATATACAAAGGACAAAAACCAGGCCAAATGCAGCTTGGCGTAGTAGACAGTTCTCAGGTTCCGGATAGCCAATGAAAACTAAAGAGCAGAGAAAGCACAAAGACAAGGACACTAGCAGAAGACAGCTTAGAGAGTAATTGTTAGCTTTCACTATTGGTGTGTCCTTAGAGTAAATGAAAATCGATAATATTATAACAGGAATGGCTGAGGACAGTAAGCTTGTTCCTGCCAGTGCTGCACCTAATGGCTCTTCATAGTGCAGGTACTCTATGGGCTTCTGTACACATTCGGTTCTTTGAAGATTCGGCCACTGGTCCCACGGACACTTTAGACAATTAATAGAATCTGAGGTATAGAATAGCACAATTATTACATAATTCTTTTTTAGTTCTTGAGTGAAGAAAGGACATATAATTATTACAGTAACATAATTTGTGCACAGATATCACTATATCCAGCGATAGTTGCCATAATCTCAAGTTTCACTCAGTAAATAAAGGGCAAAGAGGTGTAAACAAACGTTACTACAGAATGAAGATTCTTCAATGCTTCTAACGTATTTCAGGATTTTCTGGATTTAAATTTGCACATCTCTTCTTTCAAGTTTATAGGGGTAATTCAGATCTGATCGCTAGGCAGCAATTTTTGGTGTCCTGCGATCAGATAGTCGCCGCCTACAGGGGGAGTGTATTTTAGCTGTGCAAGTGTGCGATCGCATGTGTAGAGGTGCTGTATAAACAGATCTTGTGCAGTCTTTGTGCAGCCCAGGACTTACTCAGCCGCTGCGATCACTTCAGCCTGTCCGGGACCGGAATTTACCTCAGACACTCGCCTTACCAATGCTTGGACACGCCTGCGTTTTTCCAGATACACCCTGAAAACGGTCAGTTGCCACCCACAAACGCCCTCTTCCTGTCAATCTCCTTGCGATCGCCTGTGAGATCGCTTTTTTCATACCATCCCGTCGCTGTGCACCGATGCCCGGTGCAGTTGTCCGACGTGCCTGCGCATTGCGGTGCATACGCATGCGCAGTTCAGAGCTGATCGTAGGCTGTGAGAAAATGCAGCCGAGCGGTCAGGTCTGAATTACCCCCATTATCACTTGCATACTTGTATTGTGTTCCAGAATTCTTTTTTTTTTCTTCTAAATACATATTATCTCTTTACTTTCATGTTACCATAGAAATCCAAAATTTCACATGAACATATTAGTATTAAAAGTAAAAAAGAATTTTGCAAAAGTGAACAAATTTACTTTTTAGTGGTGAAATATTGTTGACCTTGACCAAGCGTTAACTTTCGAGCAGAGCTTAAAAAAAAACATCTCAAACATGCAGTTTGCAGTTTTTTATACACTGCTTGACAACTGTTTTATCTGGGATGGGGTCAATAAGTTGACATTCAAAATGTTGACAGTTATAATGTTGACACCACAATGTTGACATTATTGAAATATTGACAAAGAACGTGTCAGCACCTGCAGAGTCTCGACACGTTCACAATGTCAACATATGAAATATTACCATGTGAAATGACAACATTCTGCATTAAGTAGAGGGAAAGGGATAGGCTGTGATAAGCAGAGGCTTAGGGCTAGGTTATGGCAGGGGAGGGTTAGAGCAGGGCAGTCGAGAGCCGGGCTGGGCCCAGGTACTTTTCAAGGGGCGTGACCTAATCACAGGAGGTGTGGTCTTGTACCCTTAGAAAAAAAAATACAGAAAAAAATAGTAGTTTAAGCACCTCCATGGCCACACTGCAGCCCAGTACACAGCAGAGTATGCTGGGCTGAGGAAAAGAGCTGCAGCTGCTGCTGCCAGGTAAGGGGGGAGGGGGCCTGGGCCCCTACTGGGCCCCTCCAACAGAACTGGGCCCGGGTAATTTGTACCCCCCCCCCTTTCTCGGCACCACTAGGTTAGAGTAATGCTGAGTACACACTGATAGATATACAGATGGAGCCCTCCTCATCTATCCCTTTAATAAGATTAATTGAGCCAGGGCAGTCGGACTTAATCCCCTGCTGTAATGACTTAATCCCCGGCTGTATTGTTCTCTCTGTATTGTATTGCAGCTGAGAACAATAGATGAAAGGCTTATGCTAATAAACCTTGGTGCACCATGGAGCACCAGAGAAGGCAAGATGAGCATGGCTCCATCTGTATATGCAGAACAATTGATCTGCAGATATATCTATAGACGGACTGGGCAGTGTGTTGTGCATACATACGACCCGGTCCGTGGTGACTGACGTCACGAACTGGACGGGCATTTACATGTGCCCACCCAGTTCAGCCGTCAATCACCGCCGGCTGCTGCAGTATATGTATGGGCGGTTGTCTGACCGCCGGTACACACACAACGTTGCACCAATATAACTGTAGATATATTGGTCATCGTATGTGCTTCAGGGCCGACGCGATGAGTCTGTGAATGACGGCGTTCACAGACATATCGCTGGTACACACTGGTCGACGGGCCAGCGATATACCGGTCGTTCTATGGATCAGCCGATATATCTGCCAGTGTGTATGCAGTTTAAGGCATAGGTGGGGAAGGATAAGGTTTGACTATGAGAAGAGAGGGTTAAGGTAGGCACTAGGGGAAGGGTTAGGGTTAGGCTTCAATAGGGTTAGGGTTCGGCAGTAGAGGGAGGTTAGAAAAAGGCACTAGACAAGTGGTTCCCAACCGTGGTCCTCAAGTACCCCCAACAGTTCATATTTTCCAGGTCTCCTCACAGGATTGCAAGTGAAATAATTTGCCCCACCTGTGGGTCTTGTAAAATGTGTCAGTGAGTACTGAATACACCTGTTTAACTTCTAGGTGACCTGGAAAACAGGAACTGTTGGGGGTACTTGAGGACCAAGGTTGGGAACCACTGCATTAGAGAGAGGGTTAGGGTTAGGCTGTTGTTGCAGAGTGTTAGGGTTAGGCATTGCAAAGAGAGGGTTTGGGTAAGGTAGTGGGAGGGGGCAGGGTTGGCCCACAAGGGTACAGGGGAAACCACCGGTGGACCCTACTGCCTGGGGGCCCACCCTCTCCTCTATGGATCAGGTTCTAGACTGTGCTGTTACTAATCTAGTACATTATCATGCATGCACTACAGTATTTAAAGTATATATTTTTATCTAGGGGGCCAACCCATGCAAAATGGTTATACAAACCAATGTGGTGGCTAGGCACACCCCTCTAGAGACTGGTCACACCCCTAAACATGGGCCTCTACCACTGTATTCCCCCGGTGGGCCCTACATGCCGCAGTCCGACACTGGGAGGGGGTAAGATTGCGGGGGGTGGTTAGGCTATGGGATGGGAGCAGAGGCGTCACTTACCAAAGAGACACCCAGTGTGTATAGTCCATCCATTTGCCATAGGTGCATGTCATGAAAGGGGGTGTGGTTCTCAGGAGGGGTGTGGTGTCACGGAAGGGCCATGGCTTTGTACCCCGCCCCTGTTTTCGTCATCCGGTGGGTGCGGGAGATGTTGGATGCCCCCGGAGACTGCTGTTGCAGTGCTAGCTCCTACACTTTGACAGGAGTCATGTGCTGCACGTAATGCTGCAGTGCAGCACCCAGCTCCTGTCACTGAGCTGGAGTCAGCTTTTTGGTGTCACCTTGTGGTGCTTCTGGATGGGAGGCTCAGGTTAAGCACTCTTTATCTACAGATGTGTCCTTATACATCCAGCCTCAATACACCATGCAGTGCCAGATGCCTGGTGCGAGTGAGTCACCATGCCCCATGCAACTCTGCTAATGGCGAGGGCGTCCTTTTAATGTGAAAATGTCTCTCAGTCGCAACTCGTACACACAAGGAAACTGTGCCGATTAATGTGATATATGACACTTGTATATAGTGTGTGACTGAGTCTGCATACGGAGAAGAACAGAACGTGCACTGGAAAAAATGTTGCAGTTGCTACATTGTAGCACTTCATGTACAGATTCAGAGACTCAGTCGCATACAGACAGTTACATTGCATTGCGACTAAGATGCATTTTTTTTGGGCAAAAAAATAAGCCAAAAAGACGCCAGAAGCTAGAAGATTATCAAGCGACCTGGTTGTATGGGGACACATCTGTATAAATAGATTCTAATACTGTGATTATTCTCTTACACTAAACCTTCAAAATTATTCTTACATTGATAATTTAGGCCTATCCACTACAATGTTCTTTCATCTATTAAGATTAGCGTAATATGGGCCTAATTCAGACCTGTTCGCTGTTGTACGAATTCGCAAGGTGGCCAATTATCGATTGACTGCGCATGCATATGGATTGTAGTGCGCACACGCGAGGTGAAACTGCGATAGAATTTAGCATCTCTTTTGATCGCTAGGCGTACGCAGGTTGATTGACAGGAAGAGGACGTTTGAGGGTAGTAACTGGCTGTTTTCTGGGTGTGTCAGGAAAAACGCAGGCGGTTTCAGGGCGGGTGTTTGACGTCAGCTCCGGCCCCGATCAGCCTGATTCTGTCGCACTGTAGGAGTAAGTCCTGGGCTACGCACACACTGCACAGACTGGAAAAATCATTTGATGGTGAGTGAGTTGCGAACAGATTTGCAGCTGACCGGCGTTTGCAAAGCCTTTTCGCACGGCGTACGCAGACTTGCAGAGGGTATTCACTCTGTCTGGGTGGCGACTATCTGAACGCAAACCTCCGCAAATTCGCAGAGGAACGATCAGGTCTGAATTAGGCTCTATATCTCTCATTATCCATCCACTGGTTTCTGTTATTCTACTGTAGAAAATGCAAAATACTTTGACTTACATTCAAGGCTATTAACCAAACTGCACTAACATACTGCACATCTCGTCACTCATCTCAAAATATCTCCCTACCTGACCTCTCCACTCATCCACACGTATTACTTGTTCCCACTCAAAATTACAGGACCTTCTTCAGGCTGCGCCCACTCTGTGGAATGCCCTCCCATGCACAATAAGACTCACCTCTAGTCTCCAAACCTTTGTACGTTCCCAGAAAACTCACCTCTTGAGACAAGCCTATCAAATTCCAGACCCACCCAGGGCCGAAACTAGGGGGGGGCTAGGGGGGCAGGCGACCTGGGCGCCGGATTGGAGGGGGCGCCGAGACCCCCTAACACCCGCCGCTGCACTTTTATAACTTTGAAACCCCCTTCTCCCGAGTGCCCAGCTCGGGGGGCGGGGTTTCGCGGAATGACGCGATTGCGTCGTGACGTCACGGCGCAAACGCGTCATGACGTCACGGCGCAAACGCGTCATTCCACGAAACCCCGCCGGAGGAGGGAGAAGGGGGAGCCGCGCAGACCGGACGAGGAGGGAGAGGCGGCTGAAGAGCGGCGAGAACCGCTTCAAATGTAAGTCAGCCCCTCTCCCTTCCTTCCTCTCTCTCTCTCTCTCTCTCTCCCTCCACCACCTGCCGCAATGTGTAAAATGGGGACCTGTGCCTGCCGCAATGTGTAAAATGGGGACCTGTGCCTGCCGCAATGTGTAAAATGGGGACACTTGCCAGCGTACTGTGTAAAATGGGGACCTGTGCCTGCCACAATGTGTAAAATGGGGACCTGTGCCTGCCGCAATGTGTAAAATGGGGACACTTGCCAGCGTACTGTGTAAAATGGGGACCTGTGCCTGCCGCAATGTGTAAAATGGGGACCTGTGCCTGCCGCAATGTGTAAAATGGGGACCTGTGCCTGCCGCAATGTGTAAAATGGGGACCTGTGCCTGCCGCAATGTGTAAAATGGGGACCTGTGCCTGCCGCAATGTGTAAAATGGGGACACTTTTTCCTGCCGCAATGTGTAAAATGGTGACACCTTTTCCTGCCGCAATGTGTAAAATGGGGACACTTTCCTGCCGCAATGTGTAAAATGGGGTCACTTGCCAGCGTACTGTGTAAAATGGGGACCTGTGCCTGCCGCAATGTGTAAAATGGGGACACTTTTTCCTGCCGCAATGTGTAAAATGGGGACACTTTTTCCTGCCGCAATGTGTAAAATGGGGTCACCTGTCTGCCGCAATGTGTAAAATGGGGAATGGGGACACTTGCCTGTCGTACTGTGTAAAATGGGGACACTTTTTCCTGGATATGAAATTTATGTTAGAAAAGGCAATTTTTCAGGTAAAAAAGTTCTGAAAGAGATATATATACATATATATATATATATATATATATATAATATTTTTATTCATGTATTTATTTATTTTAATTTTTTTTTATTATTTTTATTTATTTATTGTAAATTATTATTTTTTTTTTTGCGGGGGGGGGGGGGGGGGGTGTCAAATGACTACCTTGCCCCGGGTGACAAAAATCCTAGTTTCGGCCCTGCCCACCCACATAACCTTCACAGCTTCCCTATCTAATTACATCCTCTCTGTACAGTACATACAGTATAACCTCACATATTTTGTCTTTCTTTACTCTCACACCCTCCTGACTCTTGGCCAACATCGCTGTGTGATCACATCATACAACCCATTAAGAACCTAGCAATCTGGGGGACCATTATGTAACAGGTACCATCTATCCTTGTGTATCAATGCCTATTTCCCTATAGGTTGTAAGCTTGTGAGCAGGGCCCTCCTACCTCTATGTCTGTCTGGTTTTGCCCAGTTTGTTCTATTTTTGTTATTCTAATTGTAAAGCACAATGGAATATGCTGCACTATGGCCCTCATTCCGATTTGTTCACTCGTTCTTTTTCTTCGCATCGGTGCGATAAGTCGCAAACTGCGCATGCGCAATGTTCGCAGTGCGTCTGCACCAAGTAAATTAGCACAAAAGTTTGGTATTTTACTCACGGCTTAACGAAGATTTTTCATCGTTCTGGTGAACGGAGTGTGATTGACAGGAAGTGGGTGTTTCTGGGCGGAAACTGACCGTTTTATGGGTGTGTGTGAAAAAATGCAGGCGTTTCAGGGGAAAACGTGGGAGTGTCTGGAGAAACGGGGGAGTGTCTGGGCGAACGCTGGGCGTGTGTGTGACGTCAAACCAGGAACGAAACTGACTGAACTGATCGTAGTGGCAGAGTAAGTCTCGAGCTACTCGGAATCTGCAAAGAAATTTCTAATCGCTATTCTATCCGCAATTCTGCGAACCTTTCGTTCGCAATTCTGCACAGCTAATATTCACTCCCAGTAGGCGGCGGCTTAGCGTGTGCAAAGCTGCGAAAAGCAGCTAGCGAGCGAACAACTCGGAATGAGGGCCTATATAAGAAACTGTTAATAAATAATAAATAATTATAGAACAACAATTTATAATCTTTTAAAGACTCTAGTACCTCAGGAGGTATCTGAAGGTCCATCACTCACCTGTCTGGTTAGATATGTCTCCCTGTAGACAGGGGACACATTCAAAGCAACACACAGGTTGTCCTCTGATAGCCGCCTTCCTGGTACCTGGTGGACAGCTCTCACTGCAGACTGAGCGAGGGGTCTGGTGATAGGACACAATGGTTAGATTTTATATATTTTGGAAAACAGACATCATAAAGTGCCGCACCTCCTAGTGCACCATGTTATCTTCCAGGCAATTTTTTTTTATTAAAACTGATAGACTTTGCAAGGTCCCACCTCTTTTTTCCCCATAGTCCATGACAACTGACTTGAGTTGACGTTGAGAAATTGGCCAGAAGATCCGACTGTGTCATAACTGCCGACCTTAACGAGTCGCAGAGTCCCTTCCTGGGTCAGCTGCCAGTTCACAATGTCATAGATGGCGGGAATAGCTCCATATTCATCAAAATAAATGTCACTTCCGCTGCTCAGTGTGACCCTCACATTCCTTATATAGTGCAGGAGCTGTAAGGTAGACAGTACATTTATTTTATTTTATTTGAAAACATTTCACTTTATTGTATAGTTTCTGTTTAACTGTGTGCGCTTCTTTGTCTTTTCATTTGTGCTTCTGTGTATGTCTTTGTATCGGTGTGCCCATGCATCTCCTGCCAGATGGTGCAAAAAGGGTAGGCGTTCATCCGTAACAATGGGGGTCATTCTGAGTTGATCGCTAGCTGCATTCGTTCGCTGTGCAGCGATGAGGCAAAAAACGGCACTTCTGCGCATGCATATGTGGCGCAATGCGCACGCGCGTCGTACTATTACAAAGAACTATGTAGTTTCACACAGGGTCTAGCGAAGCTTTTCAGTCGCACTGCTGGCCGCAGAGTGATTGACAGGAAGTGGGCGTTTCTGGGTGGCAACTGACCGTTTTCAGGGAGTGTTCGGAAAAACGCAGGCGTGCCAGCAAAAACGCAGGCGTGGCTGGGCGAATGCAGTGCGTGTTTGTGAAATCAAAACCGGAACTGAACAGTCTGAAGTGATCGCAAGCGCTGAGTAGGTCTGAAGCTACTCTGAAACTGCACACATTTATTTTGTAGCCGCTCTGCTATCCCTTCGTTCGCACTTCTGCTAAGCTAAAATACACTCCCAGTGGGAGGCGGCATAGCGTTTGCATGAATGCTAAAAACTGCTAGCGAGCGATCAACTCGGAATGACCACCAATGTCTTGTATGTCAGACACATTGCTGGCATCCAGGTTGAGAACTAAACGGGCGACTCAAACCATTACATCCCTTCAAACTAAAACAGGGAACATAAGCTTTGACCCTGTTTGTTATTAATGATTCCTTCCATGCATTTTATAAGTCACTGTACAATCTTCAGGAAGGGGACTCAGTACAGATGCCCCATTCTTCAGCTGTACAGTCTTATTAGATTCTTGTAACTTACCCAAATTAAGCGATTCCTCTATTTCCAAACTTATTTCGCCAATTACAACAGAAGAGCTGGACACGGCTTTACAATCTCAAAAGCCATCCAAGGCTCCGGGCGCGGACGGTCTCCCAGCATCATATTTTAAATCATTCTCTGGAGTTTTGACCCCTCATTTGGTCTTTCTATTTAATAGAATTATGCAAGGAGAACGATTTCATAATGACACCCTAAAGTCTGTCGTCATTGTCATTTCCAAACCGCAAAAAGATACTACTTGCTGTGCAAATTACAGACCAATATCTCTGATTAATGCAGATCTTAAATTATTTGCGACAGTACTAGCAAATAGATCGAATTTATACCTGCAACAATTAATCGACACAGACCAAGTCGGTTTCGTACCAACTAGACAAGCTTTGGATAACACCCGTCGCACTGTCAATCCCTTTACTCATATTAACCGTCTTAACATGCCTGCTGTAATACTGTCATTAGACGCAGAGAAAGCCTTCGACAGGTTGTCCTGGCCTTTTATGTTCCAAGTACAGGTTGAGTCTCCCTTATCCAAAATGTTTGGGACCAGAGGTATTTTGGATATGGGATTTTTCCGTATTTTGGAATAATTGCATACCATAATGAGATATCATGGTGATGGTAGAGATGAGCGCCGGAAATTTTTCGGGTTTTGTGTTTTGGTTTTGGGTTCGGTTCCGCGGCCGTGTTTTGGGTTCGACCGCGTTTTGGCAAAACCTAACCGAATTTTTTTTGTCGGATTCGGGTGTGTTTTGGATTCGGGTGTTTTTTTCCAAAAAAACTAAAAAACAGCTTAAATCATAGAATTTGGGGGTCATTTTGATCCCAAAGTATTATTAACCTCAAAAACCATCATTTCCACTCATTTTCAGTCTATTCTGAATACCTCACACCTCACAATATTATTTTTAGTCCTAAAATTTGCACCGAGGTCGCTGGATGACTAAGCTAAGCGACCCTAGTGGCCGACACAAACACCTGGCCCATCTAGGAGTGGCACTGCAGTGTCACGCAGGATGTCCCTTCCAAAAAACCCTCCCCAAACAGCACATGACGCAAAGAAAAAAAGAGGCGCAATGAGGTAGCTGTGTGAGTAAGATAAGCGACCCTAGTGGCCGACACAAACACCGGGCCCATCTAGGAGTGGCACTGCAGTGTCACGCAGGATGTCCCTTCCAAAAAACCCTCCCCAAACAGCACATGACGCAAAGAAAAAAAGAGGCGCAATGAGGTAGCTGTGTGAGTAAGATAAGCGACCCTAGTGGCCGACACAAACACCGGGCCCATCTAGGAGTGGCACTGCAGTGTCACGCAGGATGGCCCTTCCAAAAAACCCTCCCCAAACAGCACATGACGCAAAGAAAAAGAAAAGAAAAAAGAGGTGCAAGATGGAATTGTCCTTGGGCCCTCCCACCCACCCTTATGTTGTATAAACAGGACATGCACACTTTAACCAACCCATCATTTCAGTGACAGGGTCTGCCACACGACTGTGACTGATATGACGGGTTGGTTTGGACCCCCACCAAAAAAGAAGCAATTAATCTCTCCTTGCACAAACTGGCTCTACAGAGGCAAGATGTCCACCTCATCATCATCCTCCGATATATCACCGTGTACATCCCGCTCCTCACAGATTATCAATTCGTCCCCACTTGAATCCACCATCTCAGCTCCCTGTGTACTTTGTGGAGGCAATTGCTGCTGGTCAATGTCTCCGTGGAGGAATTGATTATAATTCATTTTAATGAACATCATCTTCTCCACATTTTCTGGATGTAACCTCGTACGCCGATTGCTGACAAGGTGAGCGGCGGCACTAAACACTCTTTCGGAGTACACACTTGTGGGAGGGCAACTTAGGTAGAATAAAGCCAGTTTGTGCAAGGGCCTCCAAATTGCCTCTTTTTCCTGCCAGTATAAGTACGGACTGTGTGACGTGCCTACTTGGATGCGGTCACTCATATAATCCTCCACCATTCTTTCAATGTTGAGAGAATCATATGCAGTGACAGTAGACGACATGTCCGTAATCGTTGTCAGGTCCTTCAGTCCGGACCAGATGTCAGCATCAGCAGTCGCTCCAGACTGCCCTGCATCACCGCCAGCGGGTGGGCTCGGAATTCTGAGCCTTTTCCTCGCACCCCCAGTTGCGGGAGAATGTGAAGGAGGAGATGTTGACAGGTCGCGTTCCGCTTGACTTGACAATTTTCTCACCAGCAGGTCTTTCAACCCCAGCAGACTTGTGTCTGCCGGAAAGAGAGATCCAAGGTAGGCTTTAAATCTAGGATCGAGCACGGTGGCCAAAATGTAGTGCTCTGATTTCAACAGATTGACCACCCGTGAATCCTTGTTAAGCGAATTAAGGGCTCCATCCACAAGTCCCACATGCCTAGCGGAATCGCTCCGTGTTAGCTCCTCCTTCAATGTCTCCAGCTTCTTCTGCAAAAGCCTGATGAGGGGAATGACCTGACTCAGGCTGGCAGTGTCTGAACTGACTTCACGTGTGGCAAGTTCAAAGGGCATCAGAACCTTGCACAACGTTGAAATCATTCTCCACTGCGCTTGAGACAGGTGCATTCCACCTCCTATATCGTGCTCAATTGTATAGGCTTGAATGGCCTTTTGCTGCTCCTCCAACCTCTGAAGCATATAGAGGGTTGAATTCCACCTCGTTACCACTTCTTGCTTCAGATGATGGCAGGGCAGGTTCAGTAGTTTTTGGTGGTGCTCCAGTCTTCTGTACGTGGTGCCTGTACGCCGAAAGTGTCCCGCAATTCTTCTGGCCACCGACAGCATCTCTTGCACGCCCCTGTCGTTTTTTAAAAAATTCTGCACCACCAAATTCAAGGTATGTGCAAAACATGGGACGTGCTGGAATTTGCCCATATTTAATGCACACACAATATTGCTGGCGTTGTCCGATGCCACAAATCCACAGGAGAGTCCAATTGGGGTAAGCCATTCCGCGATGATCTTCCTCAGTTGCCGTAAGAGGTTTTCAGCTGTGTGCGTATTCTGGAAACCGGTGATACAAAGCGTAGCCTGCCTAGGAAAGAGTTGGCGTTTGCGAGATGCTGCTACTGGTGCCGCCGCTGCTGTTCTTGCGGCGGGAGTCCATACATCTACCCAGTGGGCTGTCACAGTCATATAGTCCTGACCCTGCCCTGCTCCACTTGTCCACATGTCCGTGGTTAAGTGGACATTGGGTACAACTGCATTTTTTAGGACACTGGTGAGTCTTTTTCTGACGTCCGTGTACATTCTCGGTATCGCCTGCCTAGAGAAGTGGAACCTAGATGGTATTTGGTAACGGGGGCACACTGCCTCAATAAATTGTCTAGTTCCCTGTGAACTAACGGCGGATACCGGACGCACGTCTAACACCAACATAGTTGTCAAGGCCTCAGTTATCCGCTTTGCAGCAGGATGACTGCTGTGATATTTCATCTTCCTCGCAAAGGACTGTTGGACAGTCAATTGCTTACTGGAAGTAGTACAAGTGGGCTTACGACTTCCCCTCTGGGATGACGATCGACTCCCAGCAGCAACAACAGCAGCGCCAGCAGCAGTAGGCATTACACTCAAGGATGCATCGGAGGAATCCCAGGCAGGAGAGGACTCGTCAGAATTGCCAGTGACATGGCCTGCAGGACTATTGGCATTCCTGGGTAAGGAGGAAATTGACACTGAGGGAGTTGGTGGGGTGGTTTGCGTGAGCTTGGTTACAAGAGGAAGGGATTTACTGGTCAGTGGACTGCTTCCGCTGTCACCCAAAGTTTTTGAACTTGTCACTGACTTATTATGAATGCGCTGCAGGTGACGTATAAGGGAGGATGTTCCGAGGTGGTTAACGTCCTTACCCCTACTTATTACAGCTTGACAAAGGCAACACACGGCTTGACAAATGTTGTCCGCATTTCTGGTGAAATACTTCCACACCGAAGAGCTGATTTTTTTTGTATTTTGACCAGGCATGTCAATGGCCCTATTCCTCCCACGGACAACAGGTGTCTCCCCGGGTGCCTGACTTAAACAAACCACCTCACCATCAGAATCCTCCTGGTCAATTTCCTCCCCAGCGCCAGCAACACCCATATCCTCCTCATCCTGGTGTACTTCAACACTGACATCTTCAATCTGACTATCAGGAACTGGACTGCGGGTGCTCCTTCCAGCACTTGCAGGGGGCGTGCAAATGGTGGAAGGCGCATGCTCTTCACGTCCAGTGTTGGGAAGGTCAGGCATCGCAACCGACACAATTGGACTCTCCTTGTGGATTTGGGATTTCGAAGAACGCACAGTTCTTTGCGGTGCTTTTGCCAGCTTGAGTCTTTTCAGTTTTCTAGCGAGAGGCTGAGTGCTTCCATCCTCATGTGAAGCTGAACCACTAGCCATGAACATAGGCCAGGGCCTCAGCCGTTCCTTGCCACTCCGTGTGGTAAATGGCATATTGGCAAGTTTACGCTTCTCCTCCGACAATTTTATTTTAGGTTTTGGAGTCCTTTTTTTACTGATATTTGGTGTTTTGGATTTGACATGCTCTGTACTATGACATTGGGCATCGGCCTTGGCAGACGACGTTGCTGGCATTTCATCATCTCGGCCATGACTAGTGGCAGCAGCTTCAGCACGAGGTGGAAGTGGATCTTGATCTTTCCCTAATTTTGGAACCTCAACATTTTTGTTCTCCATATTTTAATAGGCACAACTAAAAGGCACCTCAGGTAAACAATGGAGATGGATGGATACTAGTATACTTATGGATGGACTGCCGAGTGCCGACACAGAGGTAGCTACAGCCGTGGACTACCGTACTGTACTGTGTCTGCTGCTAATATAGACTGGATGATAATGAGATGTAGTATGTATAAAGAAGAAAGAAAAAAAAAACCACGGGTAGGTGGTATACAATTATGGATGGACTGCCGAGTGCCGACACAGAGGTAGCTACAGCCATGGACTACTGTACTGTGTCTGCTGCTAATATAGACTGGTTGATAATGAGATGTAGTATGTAATGTATAAAGAAGAAAGAAAAAAAAAACCATGGATAGGTGGTATACAATAATGGATGGACTGCCGAGTGCCGACACAGAGGTAGCTACAGCCGTGGACTACCGTACTGTACTGTGTCTGCTGCTAATATAGACTGGATGATAATGAGATGTAGTATGTATAAAGAAGAAAGAAAAAAAAAACCACGGTTAGGTGGTATACAATTATGGATGGACTGCCGTGTGCCGACACAGTGGTAGCTACAGCCGTGGACTACCGTACTGTACTGTGTCTGCTGCTAATATAGACTGGATGATAATGAGATGTAGTATGTATAAAGAAGAAAAAAAAAAAACCACGGGTAGGTGGTATACAATTATGCATGGACTGCCGAGTGCCGACACAGAGGTAGCTACAGCCGTGGACTACCGTACTGTGTCTGCTGCTAATATAGACTGGATGATAATGAGATGTAGTATGTAATGTATAAAGAAGAAAGAAAAAAAAAACCACGGGTAGGTGGTATACAATTATGGATGGACTGCCGAGTGCCGACACAGAGGTAGCTACAGCCGTGGACTACCGTACTGTGTCTGCTGCTAATATAGACTGGATGATAATGAGATGTAGTATGTATAAAGAAGAAAGAAAAAAAAAACCACGGGTAGGTGGTATACAATTATGGATGGACTGCCGAGTGCCGACACAGAGGTAGCTACAGCCGTGGACTACCGTACTGTACTGTGTCTGCTGCTAATATAGACTGGATGATAATGAGATGTAGTATGTATAAAGAAGAAAGAAAGAAAAAACCACGGGTAGGTGGTATACAATTATGGATGGACTGCCGAGTGCCGACACAGAGGTAGCTACAGCCGTGAACTACCGTACTGTGTCTGCTGCTAGTATAGACTGGATGATAAATAATGATATAAAAAATATATATATATCACTACTGCAGCCGGACAGGTATATATTATATAATGACGGACCTGCTGGACACTGTCAGCAGAATGAGTTTTTTAATTTTTATAGAATAAAAAAACACCACACAAGTCACACGACGAGTGTACTTTTTCAGACAGACAATCACAATATACTATACTGGTGGTCAGTGTGGTCAGGTCACTGGTCACAGTGGTCAGTGGTCAGTCACACTGGCAGTGGCACTCTGGCAGCAAAAGTGTGCACTGTTTAATATGTACTCCTGGCTCCTGCTATAACCTATAACTGCTCCCCAGTCTCCCCCACAATTAAGCTGTGTGAGCACAGTCAGATATTATACATAGATGATGCAGCACACTGGGCTGAGCACAGATATGGTATGTGAGTGTGACTGAGTCACTGTGTATCGTTTTTTTCAGGCAGAGAACAAGAACAGAACGGATTATTAAATAATAATAAATTATAAAACTGCACTGGTGGTCAGGTCACTGGTCATCAGTCACTAGTATAACTCCTCCTAAGCTCCAGTAAGTAAATGAAGTGTCTCACTCTCACTCTCCTATCTATTTTAATTTCTAAACGGAGAGGACGCCAGCCACGTCCTCTCCCTATCAATCTCAATGCACGTGTGAAAATGGCCGCGACGCGCGGCTCCTTATATAGAATCCGAGTCTCGCGATAGAATCCGAGCCTCGCGAGAATCCGACAGCGTGATGATGACGTTCGGGCGCGCTCGGGTTAACCGAGCAAGGCGGGAAGATCCGAGTCGCTCGGACCCGTGTAAAAAAACATGAAGTTCGGGCGGGTTCGGATTCAGAGAAACCGAACCCGCTCATCTCTAGGTGATGGGACCTAAATCTAAGCACAGAATGCATTTATGTTTCATATACACCTTATACACACAGCCTGAAGGTCATTTAATACAATATTTTTAGTAACTTTGTGTATTAAACAAAGTTTGTGTACATTGAGCCATCAAAAAACAAAGGTTTCTCTATCTCACTCTCACTCAAAAAAGACCGTATTTCGGAATATTCCGTATTTCGGAATATTTGGATATGGGATACTCAACCTGTATTGCAAACACATGGCTTTTGTGGTGATTTTTTACAGCAATACAAGCTCTATACTTTAATCCTACAGCAACTGTATCTGTTAACGGGCTTTCTTCAATGCCGATTGGTCTGAGTAATGGGACTAGACATGGCTGTCCGCTATCGCCTCTACGATATGCATTAAGCATTGAACCCTTGGCAGCCAAGATACGGAATAATCCAGATATTAAAGGAATCCCAGTCTCGGAATCAGAATATAAATTGTCAATGTTTGCAGATGATGTAACTGTTAACTCTGTCCTGCCCTTTAACGTCTCTCCCTAATTTGGAGGCTGAAGTGGCCTTATACGGCAAATACTCCAGATACAACGTCAACAAGACTAAATCCGAAGCCATGGCGTTCCACCTTACTCCCCCTACTCTGACACTCTTAGAATGTAATTTTGCATGTCTGTGGCGACCGAAATCTCTTAAATACCTGGGTATCCAAATTACAAAAAATTATGATCACCTGTACAATGCCAACTATGGCCCTCATTCCGAGTTGTTCGCTCGTTATTTTTCTTTGCATCGGTGCGATAAGTCGCAAACTGCGCATGCGCAATGTACGCAGTGCGTCTGCGCCAAGTAAATTAGCACAAAAGTTTGGTATTTTACTCACGGCTTAACGAAGATTTTTCATCGTTCTGGTGATCGGAGTGTGCTTGACAGGAAGTGGGTGTTTCTGGGCGGAAACTGACCGTTTTCTGGGTGTGTGTGAAAAAACGCTACAGTTTCTGGGAAAAACGCGGGAGTGTCTGGTGAAATGGGGGAGTGTCTGGGTGAACGCTGGGTGTGTTTGTGACGTCAAACCAGGAACGAAACTGACTGAACTGATCGCAGTGTAGGAGTAAGTCTGGAGCTACTCAGAAACTGCTAAGAAATTTCTAATCGCTATTCTAATCGCAATTCTGCAAACCTTTCGTTCGCAATTCTGCACAGCTAATATAAACTCCCAGTAGGCGGCGGCTTAGCGTGTGCAATGCTGCTAAAAGCAGCTAGGTAGCGAACAACTCGGAATGAGAGCCATTGTTCCTCTCTTGCAATCCATTAAATCTGATCTCACTAGATGGGCTCCCCTCTGTCTCTCCTAGACAGGGCGCATTAATTCTATCAAGATGAACATTTTGCCCGGGCTGATCAATTTATTTCAAACAATTCCTATCGTTGTACCGACAACATTTTTCCGTACAGTACAAACTTTGTTTAGTAATTTCACACGGCTGGGTAGAAAAACCTCACAATCATAGGCAATGCTTGGCTAAGTCTTCATCTAACGGAGGTCTGGGCCTCCCAATTTGTAAAAAATATTACCAGGCCACTCAGCTGAGTCATATGATATCATGTCCTGGCATGTGGCCACGGGTGATAAGACGTGGGTGAGCATAGAAAGCGATCTGATTGCTGATTTTCGAGTGGGATTTCTTCCATGGCTCCCTCCTCGTTTGAGACCAGCCTCAGTCCATACAGTTCCTTGTGTCAGAGCAACTCTGAGTGTTTGGGATAAATTAAACAAACGGTTAGATCTAGGTCCATACCCCTCTCCTTTGACACCTCTCTGGCGACATCCACACTTCCCTATGGGCTGTGTAGGACCATACATGCGTCCATTGGTTGCAGCAGGGATCACTAGTGCATCATATTTCTGGTGACTTTGTCCCTCGGACTTTTGATGAATTGAGGAGGAAATTTGGATTACAGACTAATCACCAATTTGAATACATGCAGATTGTTAGTTTTATCCATTCCGTTAGTAAATCACGGACATTTAGGGACCTTCGCCCCTTTGAGCGTCTGTGCACTTATGATCCGGGTCGAAAAGGAACTATATCTATCCTATATTCATTAGTAGCAACTCCACCGACCACAGAAAAAGAACCCTTCAAAGTGGCATGGGAAAAAGATTGAGGGAAATGTCCAGATGATGAGGTATGGTCAGACACTCGTCAAAGAGTAGCTAAAACCTCTTTTAACACCAACTTAAAGGAGAACTCTTATAAAATTTATACTCGTGGCAGAGGCGTCGGAATGGGGGGGGGGGGGGGGCGAGGGGGCAGCTCGCTCCTCCCAAACATAAGAGAGTCTCTGATATGCGTAAAACCTGCGTACTAGCCTCTGCGCCGGAGATCAGTGCCACCCGACTCCATAAGCGGCTTCGGCACCCTCTCTCCACCAGCAGCGCCGTTCCGCGCTTCGTGCTCCTTGGGGGATGAAGCAGAGGTCGGCCTCAGCATCTCATCACCGGGCACAGTTCCAGAAGTGCCCTCCTTGACAGTGGCTGTTAGGCGCCGGGGTCCACGCTGTCCTCGCGGCCCGGCGCCTAGCAACTAGGGACGCCGTGCGTGCATAGCCGCCGGCTCCCTAGAAACGCAGGGACGCCGAGCGGCTGAGCCGCCTGGACCCTGGCAACGGGGACGCCATGGACGGACTGCGTTCCCCGTTGCAGGGTCAGATTACTAGTTACACCCTGGTCTTGTGGGCATGCAGCAGGGCAGCTGCACAGCATTGGGGGCAATTAGACTGGGGGCATCTGATTGGAGGACTCTTTGTTAAATGCTTGGCATCCCCGTTGCCAGGGTCCAGGCGGCTCAGCCGCTTGGCGTCCCAGCGTTGCTAGGGAGCCGGCGGCTACGCACGCACGGCGTCCCTAGTTGCTAGGCGCCGGGCCGCGAGGACATCGCGGACCCTGGCGCCTAACAGTGGCGGATCCAAGGGAGGGAGGGGGTGGAGGACGTGGGCCTTTTTTAAAAGGAGATCAGCAGTCTGTGCCACCTCAATTTAATAGAGCCGACGGGTCCCAAAAGATGGAGCTAGTGGCGCCCGCTGACTCTGCAGGGCTACCCTCACCCATGAGTACCCTTTGAACCAGCGTGCAGTGCCGTGCACCTCCTTCTGCACCCGGCGTAGTCCCACCCTCTCTCCCTGTTATCGTGGTGCAGAGCACGCCCTCCCCCACCGCTCATGCTGACCTGCTGGAGGCACTGCTGGAGATGATGAGTGGCATCCTGTCTTTGGGACACAAGGTGGGGAGGTTGATAGTGCTGGAAGTGACAGAGCCGGTGAGTAGCTGGCAGAGTATGAGCGGAATGGGAGAGATTAGTCCTGTGACCTCATGCCCCCCCTCCTGTGTGTGGCCCTTTTACCATGCCGTGTGTGTGTGTGTGTGTGTGTGTGTGTGTGTGTGTGTGTGTGTGTGTGTGTACCACTCTCTACCCCCCCTCAACCTGGTGTGTGGCCCCGTGTGTGTGTGTGTGTGTGTGTGTGTGTGTGTGTGTGTGTGTGTGTGTGAGACCTTGTGCCCCCCTGCCCCGCAAACCCCTCTGTGTGGCCTTATATGTGTGTATCATCCTCTACCCCCCTCACCCTGGTATGTGGGTGTGTGTGTGTGTGTGTGTGTGTGTGTTTGTGTGTGTCATGTCTTGTGCCCTACCGCCCCCCACCCCACTGTGTGGCCCCCTCTACCCTCCACCTTGTGTATGTGACACCCTCTAACCACCTCACCCTATTGTCTGGCCCCCTATACCCTCTGACTTTGTGTGTCACCCTGTGCCCCCCTACCCCTATGGGTATGACATTTTTTGCTCCCTGTATGTGGTACACTGTGCGTCCCCTGGCCCTGTGTTTGTGACACCATGCGCCCCATCTCCCCTATGTTTAATGCATTTTCTCTGACGTCCTAGTGGATGCTGGGGACTCCGTCAGGACCATGGGGAATAGCGGCTCCGCAGGAGACAGGGCACAAAAGTAAAAGCTTTAGGATCAGGTGGTGTGCACTGGCTCCTCCCCCTATGACCCTCCTCCAAGCCTCAGTTAGATTTTTGTGCCCGGCCGAGAAGGGTGCAATCTAGGTGGCTCTCCTAAAGAGCTGCTTAGAGTAAAAGTTTTGTTAGGTTTTTTATTTTCAGTGAGTCCTGCTGGCAACAGGCTCACTGCATCGAGGGACTTAGGGGAGAGAAGTGAACTCACCTGCGTGCAGGATGGATTGGATTCTTAGGCTACTGGACACCATTAGCTCCAGAGGGAGTCGGAACACAGGTCTCACCCTGGGGTTCGTCCCGGAGCCGCGCCGCCGACCCCCTTGCAGATGCCGAAAAGTGAAGAGGTCCAGAAACCGGCGGCAGAAGACTTTTCAGTCTTCATAAGGTAGCGCACAGCACTGCAGCTGTGCGCCATTGTTGTCAGCACACTTCATAGCAGCGGTCACTGAGGGTGCAGGGCGCTGGGGGGGGGCGCCCTGGGCAGCAATGATAGTACCTTATTCTGGCTAAAAATACATCACATATAGCCCCTGGGGGCTATATGGATGTATTTAACCCCTGCCAGGTCTCAGAAAAACGGGAGAAGAAGCCCGCCGAAAAGGGGACGGGGCCTATTCTCCTCAGCACACAGCGCCATTTTCCCTCACAGAAATGCTGGTGGGAAGGCTCCCAGGCTCTCCCCTGCACTGCACTACAGAAACAGGGTTAAAACAGAGAGGGGGGGCACTTATTTGGCGATATGACTATATATATTAAAATGCTATAAGGGAAAAACACTTATATAAAGGTTGTCCCTGTATAATTATAGCGTTTTTGGTGTGTGCTGGCAAACTCTCCCTCTGTCTCCCCAAAGGGCTAGTGGGGTCCTGTCCTCTATCAGAGCATTCCCTGTGTGTGTGCTGTGTGTCGGTACGTGTGTGTCGACATGTATGAGGACGATGTTGGTGAGGAGGCGGAGCAATTGCCTGTAATGGTGATGTCACTCTCTAGGGAGTCGACACCGGAATGGATGGCTTATTTAAGGAATTACGTGATAATGTCAACACGCTGCAAGGTCGGTTGACGACATGAGACGGCCGGCAAACCAATTAGTACCTGTCCAGGCGTCTCAAACACCGTCAGGGGCGTTAAAACGTCCTTTTACCTCAGTCGGTCGACACAGACACGGACACTGACTCCAGTGTCGACGGTGAAGAAACAAACGTATTTTCCTTTAGGGCCACACGTTACTTGTTAAGGGCAATGAAGGAGGTGTTACATATTTCTGATACTACAAGTACCACAAAAAAGGGTATTATGTGGAGTGTGAAAAAACTACCTGTAGTTTTTCCTGAATCAGATAAATTAAATGAAGTGTGTGATGATGCGTGGGTTTACCCCGATAGAAAATTATTGGCGGTATACCCTTTCCCGCCAGAAGTTAGGGCGCGTTGGGAAACACCCCTTAGGGTGGATAAGGCGCTCACACGCTTATCAAAACAAGTGGCGGTACCGTCTCCAGATAGGGCCGCCCTCAAGGAGCCAGCTGATAGGAGGCTGGAAAATATCCTAAAAAGTATATACACACATACTGGTGTTATATTGCGACCAGCGATCGCCTCAGCCTGGATGTGCAGCGCTGGGGTGGCTTGGTCGGATTCCCTGACTGAAAATATTGATACCCTTGACAGGGACAGTATTTTATTGACTATAGAGCATTTAAAGGATGCATTTCTATATATGCGAGATGCACAGAGGGATATTTGCACTCTGGCATCAAGAGTAAGTGCGATGTCCATATCTGCCAGAAGTTGTTTATGGACACGACAGTGGTCAGGTGATGCAGATTCCAAACGGCACATGGAAGTATTGCCGTATAAAGGAGAAAAAGACAACGTCTTTTCAGCCTCAGTCCTTTCGTCCCCATAAGGGCAAGCGGGCAAAAGGCCAGTCATATCTGCCATGGGATAGAGGAAAGGGAAGAAGACTGCAGCAGGCAGCCCATTCCCAGAAACAGAAGCCCTCCACCGCTTCTGCCAAGTCCTCAGCATGACGCTGGGGCCGTACAAGCGGACTCGGGTGCGGTGGGGGGGGTCGTCTCAAGAGTTTCAGCACGCAGTGGGCTCACTCGCAAGTGGACCCCTGGATCCTACAAGTAGTATCCCAGGGGTACAGATTGGAAATTCGAGACGTCTCCCCCTCGCAGGTTCCTGAAGTCTGCTTTACCAACGTCTCCCTTCGACAGGGAGGCAGTAGTGGAAACAATTCACAAGCTGTATTCCCAGCAGGTGATAATCAAAGTACCCCTCATACAACAAGGAAAGGGGTATTATTCCACAATATATTGTGGTACTGAAGCCAGACGGCTCGGTGAGACCTATTCTAAATCTGAAATAGTTGAACACTTACATACAAAGGTTCAAATCAAGATGGAGTCACTCAGAGCAGTGATAGCGAACCAGGAAGAAGGGGACTATATGGTGTCCCGGGACATCAGGGATGCTTACCTCCATGTCCCAATTTGCCCTTCTCACCAAGGGTACCTCAGGTTCGTGGTACAGAACTGTCACTATCAGTTTCAGATGCTGCCGGTTGGATTGTCCACGGCACCCCGGGTCCTTACCAAGGTAATGGCCGAAATGATGATTCTTCTTCAAAGAAAATGGACGATCTCCTGATAGGGGCAAGGTCCAGAGAACAGTTGGAGGTCGGAGTAGCACTATCTCAAGTAGTTCTACGACAGCACGGGTGGATTCTAAATATTCCAAAACCGCAGCTGTTTCCGACGACACGTCTGCTGTTCCTAGGGATGATTCTGGACACAGTCCAGAAAAAGGTGTTTCTCCCGGAGAAGAAAGCCAGGGAGTTATCCGAGCTAGTCAGGAACCTCCTAAAACCAGGAAAAGTGTCAGTGCATCATTGCACAAGGGTCCTGGGAAAAATGGTGGCTTCTTACGAAGCGATTCCATTCGGTAGATTTCACGCAAGAACTTTTCAGTGGGATCTGCTGGAAAAATGGTCCGGATCGCATCTTCAGATGCATCAGCGGATAACCCTGTCTCCAAGGACAAGGGTGTTTCTTCTGCGGTGGCTGCAGAGTGCTCATCTACTAAAGGGCCGCAGATTCGGCATTCAGGACTGGGTCCTGGTGACCACGGATGCCAGCCTGAGAGGCTGGGGAGCAGTCACACAGGGAAAAAATTTCCAGGGAGTGTGATCAAGTCTGGAGACTTCTCTCCACATAAATATACTGGAGCTAAGGGCAATTTACAATGTTCTAAGCTTAGCAAGACCTCTGCTTCAAGGTCAGCCGGTATTGATCCAGTGGGTCAACATCACGGCAGTCGCCCACGTAAACAGACAGGGCGGCACAAGAAGCAGGAGGGCAATGGCAGAAACTGCAAGGATTCTTCGCTGGGCGAAAAATCATGTGATAGCACTGTCAGCAGTGTTCATTCCGGGAGTGGACAACTGGGAAGCAGACTTCCTCAGCAGGCACGACCTCCACCCGGGAGAGTGGGGACTTCATCGGGAAGTATTCCACATGATTGTGAACCGTTGGGAAAGACCAAAGGTGGACATGATGGCGTCCCGCCTGAACAAAAAACTGGACAGGTATTGCGCCAGGTCAAGAGACCCTCAAGCAATATCTGGGGACGTTCTGGTAACACCGTGGGTGTACCAGTCGGTGTATGTGTTCCCTCATCTGCTTCTCATAACCAAGGTACTGAGAATTATAAGACGTAGAGGAGTAAGAACTATACTCGTGGCTCCGGATTGGCCAAGAAGGACGTGGCACCCGGAACTTCAAGAAATGCTCACAGAGGACTCATGGCCTCTGCCGCTAAGAAGGGACTTGCTTCAGCAAGTACCAGGTCTGTTCCAAGACTTACCGCGGCTGCGTTTGACGGCATGGCGGTGGAACGCCAGATCCTAAGGGAAAAAGGCATTCCGGAAGAGGTCATTCCTACCCTGGTCAAAGCCAGGAAGGAGGTGACCGCAAAACATTATCACCACATGTGGCGAAAATATGTTGCGTGGTGTGAGGCCAGGAAGGCCCCACGAAGAAATTTCAACTTGGTCGATTCCTGCATTTCCTGCAAACAGGAGTGTCTATGGGCCTCAAATTGGGGTCCATTAAGGTTCAAATTTCGGCCCTCTCAATTTTGTTCCAGAAAGAATTGGCTTCAGTTCCTGAAGTCCAGAAGTTTGTCAAGGGAGTATTGCATATACAACCCCCTTTTTGTGCCTCCAGTGGCACTGTGGGATCTCAACGTAGTTCTGGGATTCCTCAAATCACATTTTAAACCGCTCAAATCTGTGGATTTGAAATATCTCACATGAAAAGTGACCATGCTGTTGGCCCTGGCCTCGGCCAGGCGAGTGTCAGAATTGGCGGCTTTGTCTCACAAAAGCCATATCTGGTTGTCCATTCGGACAGGGCAGAGCTGCGGACTCGTCCCCAGTTTCTTCCTAAGGTGGTGTCAGCGTTTCACCTGAACCAGCTTATTGTGGTACCTGCGGCTACTAGGGACTTGGAGGACTCCAAGTTGCTAGATGTTGTCAGGGCCCTGAAAATATAGGTTTCCAGGACGGCTGGAGTCAGGAAAACTGACTCGCTGTTATCCTGTATGCACCCAACAAACTGGGTGCTCTTGCTTCTAAGCAGACGATTGCTCGTTGGATTTGTAGCACATTTCAACTTGCACATTCTGTGGCAGGCCTGCCACAGCCTAAATCTGTTAAGGCCCATTCCACAAGGAAGGTGGGCTCATCCTGGGCGGCTGCCCGAGGGGTCTCGGCATTACAACTCTGCCGAGCAGCTACGTGGTCGAGGGAGAACACGTTTGTAAAATTCTACAAATTTGATACCCTGGCTAAAGAGGACCTGGAGTTCTCTCATTCGGTGCTGCAGAGTCATCCGCACTCTCCCGCCCGTTTGGGAGCTTTGGTATAATCCCCATGGTCCTGACGGAGTCCCCAGCATCCACTAGGACGTCAGAGAAAATAAGATTTTACTTACCGATAAATCTATTTCTCGTAGTCCGTAGTGGATGCTGGGCGCCCATCCCAAGTGCGGATTGTCTGCAATACTTGTACATAGTTATTGTTACAAAAATCGGGTTATTATTGTTGTGAGCCATCTTTTCAGAGGCTCCGCTGTTATCATGCTGTTAACTGGGTTCAGATCACAGGTTGTACAGTGTGATTGGTGTGGCTGGTATGAGTCTTACCCGGGATTCAAAATCCTTCCTTATTGTGTACGCTCGTCCGGGCACAGTATCCTAACTGAGGCTTGGAGGAGGGTCATAGGGGGAGGAGCCAGTGCACACCACCTGATCCTAAAGCTTTTACTTTTGTGCCCTGTCTCCTGCGGAGCCGCTATTCCCCATGGTCCTGACGGAGTCCCCAGCATCCACTACGGACTACGAGAAATAGATTTATCGGTAAGTAAAATCTTATTTTGCACCCCCTGCACCTCTGCATGTGTGACACCCAGTGCCCCCCCCCCCCCCCGGTGTTTGACACCCAGTGCCCGCTGCCTTTGTGTGTGTGTATCACTCTTTGCCCACCTACCCATGTGTGTATGGCATTCTGTGTCCCCCCTGTGTCTGGCGACTCAAGCACCAACCAACAACCTTAGAGAGATTCCAAACTACCCAGACATTCTGGTCTGCAAGTAAGTGCATATATTGTGATTGTTTTATAACACCCCTTTCACACCGTGCAAATAACGCAGTATCAACCAGGCATATTGCTGGGTCAACACGGGTCTCTGTGCCGTGTGAAAGGGCCCATGGCGGATTCCCATTAATTCAACCCGGGAATAAAGCAGTGTTATTCCGGGTTGAATACCGGGTCATTGGCAGTGTGAATGCGACCCAGTACCCGTTTACTACATCTCCAACGCCGCCCCAGATGACGCTGCAGTCCCCGCCCCTGGATAGCAACCCGACCTGTCAATATGTCTGGTCGGGATGGCAACACGTAGGGTCAAATGCTGGATCCCACCCGGTAAGGACCATTTCCAATTACTGTGTGGGATCCGGCATTTGCGATGTGAAAGGGGTATTAGAAAGGTGGTGTCAATTAATGTACTGATGTTTATTCATATATGTGGCTTATTTTCAGCTATGTGAGATTAATTACAAGAGACTATGGGGTATAGTCAATTGACGTCGAAAGCTGCCGTCTGTCGAAAAGACGTCAGTTTTTGACTTTTTTTAGGTCGGAAGGGGTTCCAACCTATTAAATATTTTCGACAAGTTGAGCACGTGGATTGACGGAATAGCTGCCGATCCACGTGCTTGTGTCGAAAACGGGGCCAATACCGACTGGTTTTGGCCCCCTTTTCGACCATCTCAGTCCGACATAAAAAAATGTCGGACTGAGATGTGGGACCCAGAGGAGGAGAGGGGGGAGAGCCGCAGGGAGACGGGGGACATCTGTAGGCATATAGCGGAGATCAGCGCTACAGTAGCGCTGCAGCAGGATGTCACACAGCCGCGCCGCTCACGGCAGCGTCCACCCGGCTCCAGCAAGTGAGGTCACGCTTGCTGGAGCCGGGTGGACACTGCCGTGAGGTTGGGCGGCTGTGTGACATCCTCCTGCAGCGCTACTGTAGCGCTGATCTCCTCCCTCTGCCGGCGGCTGTCCCCGCTGGTCTCCCCGCGGCTCCCCCCTTCTCCTCTCCTCCTCTGGGTCCCACATCTCAATTCGTCTTGAACTAGTCGAATTGAGATGAGATTGAAGAGGGGTTGTCGGATTCATTCTGACAAATGCATGTCGGAATGGATCCAACGCTAATTGAATATACCCCTATGTGTTGCCTAAGATTCTGTACTTATCTACAAAGTGCTACAGTGTTTACAAAGATACAGTAAGTTTGACTGTATGGAGGTGTGGATCCCAGGACAGCAATGGGGGAACAGAGTGCACGTCCTTCTTGCTCACAGGGGAGCAGCTCAGTGAGAGCCTGGTCCTGCTGCTGGTGTCACTGCTTGAGATCAGGCTTTTTCTGCGGAGGAACGCCAGGGGAAGCGGGGGGACAGGGACCTGCCAGCAGACACTGCACGTCCGGATAGCCTGGGCAAGAACCTGTTGCTGGTGACGCTCTGCCTGACGTTTGGAGCGGAGGTCAGCTTTAAATTTGCCACCAAAACTGTCATTTACCTGCTGAACCACTGTCATCCAGTCACCTAATAATACAGTAATGATGCACCCACACATATGATTAGCATGTCACCCACTGTTGCAGTGTGCTGGGAAGCTAGGGGCACATGGTACCTGAAAGACTGCACTCTATATATCCGCTGACTTCAGACCTCTGTTGGCGTCAATGTGGACAAAAGGTACTTGTTTTCATATATGGTGGGAATGCTTTTCTATTACTAAATATTGGAATACTGTTATGACCTTGTTGGGTGATCTCACTATCTCGTTACCCCCTAAGGATCCCTCATATGCTCTGCTATGCTTACCGATTCCAGAGGTTTCCAAACTTTTTAATAAGCTATGTGGACACGTTTTTAATGCTGCCAAATTGTTAATTGCCTTAGATTGGAAGAAGCATGTCGCACTCTCTATTACGGAGTTACTAAATAAGGTGTGGTACACTGCTTCCATGGAATACATCACAGCTCTTCTACATGACAATGGGGGTCATTCCGAGTTGATCGCTAGCTGCATTTGTTCGCAGCGCAGCGATCAGGCTAAAAACCAGCAGTTCTGCGCATGCGTATGTGACGCTATGCGCACGCGCATCGTACGGGCACAACGAACGATGTCGTTTCGCACAGGGTCTAGCGAAGCATTTCAGTCACACTGGTGGCCGCAGGCGTGCCAGGAAAAACGCAGGCGTGGCTGGGCGAACCCTGGGCGGGTTTGTGACATCAAAACAGGAACTGAACAGTCTGAAGTGATCGCAAGCTAGGAGTAGGTTTCGAGCTACTCTGAATGAAACTGCACAAAAAAACTTTGTAGCCGCTCTGCGATACATTCATTCTCACTTCTGCTAACCTAAAATCCACTCCCAGTGGGCGGCGGCATAGCATTTGCACGGCTGCTAAAAACTGCTAGCGAGCGATCAACTCGGAATGGCCCCCAATATCACTAAATTCCACGAAGTTTGGGCCCCATGGTTTTCTCACTTTAATCGTACTCTGCCTGGAATGGGCTGATTATTTGTGACACTGCAATTACATTGTTGCCAGGTCAACCCCCCCCCCCCCCCCCTCTTATTTTTACGATTACTCATATAAAAGTTTTCTGATTGCTAATTTTTTGAGGCAATAAAAAAAATTGGTAGTTTGGTATCTTTTATTTTGAATTGTAATACCATTTGTTCTGTTACGATATAAGCTATTCTGAGTCAACATATGTGCTATACAGTAGCGGATCTTGCCACGGACAAGCAGGACTTTTGCCCGGGGCGCCGCCTTCCGGAGGGCGCAGTGCTCCATCCGGAGGGCGCCGCACCAGGGCAAGATCTGCTGCTGCTGTGTGCCCCCCGCTGGCCCCCTGCTGCCGCTGGCCGCTGCCCCCCCCCCCGGTGCCGCTGTGAAGGGAAACTAGAAGCGTACGCGTCTAGTTTCCCTTCGTGGAGAGGTCCTTTACTGTGCGGTGCGCGATGACGTCATCGCGCACCGCACAGCAAAGGTCCTCTCTACGAAGGGAACTAGACGCTACGCATCTAGTTTCCCTTCGTGGAGAGGACCTTTGCTGTGCGGTGCGCGATGAAGTCATCGCGCACCGCACATCATTTCAGTCTGTACAGGGGGTGTAAATGACCACGCCACCTGTACGAAGCCACGCCCCTATTGCCGCCCGGGGCGCACAGAGCTCCAGAACCGGCCCTGGTGCTATATGTTAAGCTATATGCATATACTGTAGGTTATGTAACTCATTATTTTTATCTATTGTTGGACTTCTTATTACAGAAGACCTATTGTCTGTAACTGTCTTGCTAACATCTACTACCTTCAAAAATAAAGAGTTAAAAAAAAAAAGTCTTGTATGAAGGATGTAATCAGCGCAACAGTACAACATTCTTTTATAACACAATAAAACAGACCTCAGTCATAGTAACACTTCCAATGAATATAATGGGTGTCAGCTCCACCCTAAGTAATATAGGCGATGGCAAGTCACCCTGAAAAACAATTATCAGAACAGGGAAAAGGGTAATAGAGCGACCTTTTGCTGTCACCGTCATGTAAAATTATGACTGAGAAGTGCAGTAAATATAGAACATCAGATTTATTTAATAAAAACAAATCAATTCAAAAATATATTCCGTGAGATATTGGGATCAGTATGAGGGAACACTGATGCCAGGATCCCGCTGATTAAAATGCCAACAGGGGGAATAGGGGGTGTTCTCCCTTTTACCCCCCCTTCCCCCCCTTAACCCTTAAGCTGGCCATACACCTAAAGATTTACAGTATGTGTCCGATCTGGCCGGTTGGAATGAAAATCTGGTAATGGTTTAGAGCAAATGACAATTACCATTTGCTCCCAATCACTGGAAACCAGACAAAATGGTGGATCAGACAAATTGGTTAAATCCATTTGATTTAACCAATTTGTCTGAACTACCTTTTTGTCAGTTTTACAGAATTTAGAAGCAAATGGTCATTTGCTCTCATCCATTACCAGATTTTAATTCCAACCAGCCAGATTGGACAGGTAAATCTTTAGGTGTATGGCCATCTTCACCCTACCTACCCACAGCCTAACCCTAACCTCCCCCTTAGTGCCTAACCCTAACCACGACCAGAGGTGCCTAAACCTAACACTCCATCTCCGCTGCCTGAACCTAACCCTCCCCCCCCTCACTTATCCTGACTCTAACCCTCTGAGGGGGTGCCTAACCCTAACCCCCCTCCACACAGCCTTACCCTAACACCCCGGGAAATATATACAGAATGCAATCTAAACCTAACCTCCCCTCCACAGCTTACCTCTTCAGCATCGCTCTGCCTCTTTATTCGGCATCCCAGCTGCTGGGATTCTGGCGTCGGTATTCTGACTGCCGGGTTCCTGACTGTGTCCTTTTCTGCCTCCTTGTTCCTAATCTCCATCTCTAAATTTGGTTAAAAAAAATCCTCTTGTCTGCAATTTAAAGCTTCGTGTAGCTTACAGAACAATTATGCAGTGTATGGTCCCATTCTTTAATAAAGTCTGGGTTCTCGAAGGTGGGTAGTTTACGTGATCTAAGACCTTTTATAAGATGAAACAATTTATAAACTGCAACACACCCTCAGTTATCTACTAGCTGGAATGCTTTGTGAGATGAAGAATGTGGGCAAAACTAAAAGACCTCTCAAATGAAGGATCCTAGAACATGTGCAGAATATTGGGAACAAAATACAGACACCTGTAGTATCCAAGCATTTCCTGTCTCACCACAACTCAGATCCGGAAAAACGGACTTTTAAAGGAATTGAACTGTTGCACCCCTGGAAATGAGGAGTTGATCTCTCCAATTTACTCTCCAGGAGAGAGATGTATCGAATATGCAAATTGAAGACATTGCATCCAAATGGGTTCAACGAAAACTACTAAATAGCTCCCTTTTTAAAGCCCTCAGAGTGTAATTTAATTGTAGTCATGTTATACTTTACTTTTTCCCACCACAATAACTACAGCCATACCACACTGGTTATGCCCAATCCCATCTGATATTGGAAGCTAAGCAGTGTTGGGCCTGGTCAGTACTTGGATGGGAGAATACCTGGTAATCCTAGGTGCTGTAGAATTCTATGAAGTGGTTCATAGAGGTCAATCACAAATACAGATCCACACGCTTATTATATACAGTACGTTTATTTCGTATTGTTAGTGTGCATCCCCCTCTCTTTTTTCCTATTTTTAACTATAATAAAATCTCTCACTCATGTTGTCCCACATATATATTCCACATACTGTATATATAAACTTGTTATTTTAGTGCTATTATCTAATACTATGTTTTCCGTATTGTACATATTGCTGAAAGCCCGTTTTTACTATTGAAGGCTGCCCTAAGATGGCCCTTGGCAAAACAAGCACCTTTAGAAAAGCTGTGCCCAGCTGTGGACTTCACCAAGGTGGCCACTGCCACTAAAGACATGATAGAAGTCCCAGACAGCGTATAGCATATATGTGTACCAAGCCTAGCTGGAACCGGAAACCCCCCTTTGGAACCAGCACATGTGCAATAGCACTTCACGGATACCAGAACTGCAGAAGAAGTGTGGCTCCCGTGATCAAGGATAGGAAGTCCTCTCTTGCACATGTTTATATGTTTATATATTATTATATAATTTATTCTTTTTTTTTCCCAAATATATTTTATTGAGGTATAGGTACAAACCAGTATGAGCAGTACAAATAATAGGTACAGGGCCTAACATACATGACTGAGAGCATATAAATGGAGAGATACAGAACGGCAACTGTATAATCCTAAACACACCTCACATTTTCCATTTTCAAACATATAACATATGTACTAAAAGGTTGACCAGGACATAGTACGATAAAGTGATATGAAGAGAAGTAGAAGTAGAAATACACTTCTACAAGATCGTAACAGGTCTAAAACAATACTAATACTGTAGGTATATCAAGGCGTCCTTCAACATGGAGGACGCATAACATAAATCAAAAACATACAGCAAAAGTAAATATAACAAAAACATTGTCCACCAAGGCCAGGGGGCCATCAACCCATCCATGGAGAGAACATCAGGGCAGGGAAAAAGGAAAAAGATACGGGTACTCGAGATCAAAGAGAGATTGGAAGAGGAATGAAGTGAGACGGGGGGAGGGTAAGAAAGGGAGAGAGAGAGTTGGCGCAGAGGGCAGAGAGAGGCCATCAGTAGTATTGAGTCATGAAAGAGAAATCAGGGATCTATGGTCTAGAAGTTGATGACAGTACCATGTGGTGCAGTGGAACCTTTGTTGAATGGCAAGTTTGGTGGATGTAGGCAGTGTTTGTATATATTTTCCCCAGCAATGGAACAGTGCAGGGATAAGAGTCTCTTTGTCAAGAGAGGTCTCTAACCAATCCATGGTAAAGAGAAAGAGTAGTCTGGAGGTAGCCATGGGTAGGGAAGGGGGAGTAGCGTGTATCCACTGTTGGAGAATAGCTTTCCTCCCCACAGCTGATAAGAGAGTCACTAATTTTTTGTCGGTAGAGGGAATGGTTGGCTGATCAAGGAGGTATCCAAAAAGAGCCCAAGAGGCGTGCATTGAAAATCAATACCTAGTGTAGAGGAGCTGTATGCCTGCAACCCGACCCAAAACGTTTGTATGTGAGGGCAGTGCCAAAAGCAGTGCATGATGTCAGCTAATGGTGAGGAGCATTTGACGCTTGCTGCAGACTCCGAGAGGCCCATCAAGTGACTTCGTTTTGGAGAAATGTAAGCCCTATGCAAGATTTTATACGACATTTCCTGATAGACACTCGCCGGAATAAGCCTCAAAGACATATTAAAGCAGTCCAACACTGCCTCCGGGGACAAAGAAGGGATTTGGGATGACCATTTTTCAAGTTGTAAAAGATCGGAGGACGGGATAATGTCCGTGCGAATTCGGGGGTAGATAGTTGAAATGTAGTACGTACCGGAGTGTAGAAGCGTGTCAAGGGGATTGAGAAAATCCCTACCATCAAGTCGTGCCAGGACTGAAGGTATATAATGAAAGGCTTGAAAATAATAAAATTTGTGGCTGGGGTTAATTTTATATTTGTCTACAGCTTCAGTGAAGGTGAGTGGTTCGTGTGAGGAGTTGAGGAGATTGCGAATATGTGTGATTCCTGCCGCGTGCCAGCTATTAAAAGGGAAGGAGGCATGTCCGTTGTGAAAGTCTAAGTTCCCCAGAAAAGGGAGAAACGGAGAATGAAGACAATGTTTATCCAATGATTTCCTAGACTTTTTCCATGCCAAGATAGTAGAGGACAAGAGGGTATTGTCTAAGTGAGGCATCTTCAGAGTAGCGCTACTGGCGTGTAGGATGTAGCTAAGAGACAATGGGGCGCATAGTTGAGAGTCTAGCAGCGAGTCGGTGAAGATATTTGTGGCACTGATCCAGTCCATGGCTATGCGGAGAAGGCAAGCCCTATTATACTACTCTATGTCAGGAAAATTTAGTCCCCCATTCTGAACTGATTGGGACAATTTGAGAAAGCTTATCCGAGGCCGTTTATATCATTTATTCTTAATCCACCATTGCTTCTGTTTATATACTCTAATCTTTCAGAACAGAATGCAAGTTGCTCATATCAATTAGTAAATACAATTCAGGTGTGTGAAAGGAATGGGGTAGTCTAAGATAGAAATACATTGGGGATTAACCCCTGGTGTCCCACCAGCATGCCAAGATGTACCTGTACTAAGACATGAAGGACTATATACAGTATATAATAGAAATACAGAGGACTTAGTTACATACATTTGCAAATGAATGATGAAGCCACCATTCCCCGACAAGAGGGACACCAGGGATTAATCCCATATATATTTCTATTCTTCAATCTTTGCCTGCACTTTATTACTGTTTTTAAAATGTAATGTTTTTAGAATTTATTCCACATGTTTAACAAACAGGAAGTGATGTCATAATTATCTTGAAAATGGATCTAGGTAAATATTTGAGGTTTGTCCCACTTAAACTTGTAACACCTTGATAAAGTCTATCTGATGAAATGCTTTGGTCCTTCCCAGACTGCACCTCTCCTGAAAGCTAAGCATCTTACTCATATCTTTTACTTCTTATATTTTTTACCTACAGTATATGCAATTTATTTATTTTATTTTTAAGTGACGTTTTTAACTACTAGTGTAGTGTATGGTTTGCATGTTGTTTCGGTGTTCCACCTATTTGTAAACTATTTTTACAGTGATATATTACGGAATATGTTTTTTCATTGATTTGTTATTATTAAATATATCTGATGTTGTATATCACTACACTTCTCAGTCATAATTTTACATGACTAGGACACCAAAAGGTTGCTCTATTACCCTATTCCCTGTTCTGATAATTCATAAAAATGTCTTTAAAAAACACCTACTGCAGTGGTTCCCAAACTTTTTTGAATCACGGCACCCTAGAATATCAGAAGCTTTTTCACGGCACCCCTAGGCCAAAAGTTTCTTATTGAGAAATTTAGAAAGAAATATTAAATTAAGTTAATTGTGTTTATATGTCATCCTTAGGGTCAGTTATGTGGTGAGGGACTACATTTGCTTCTGTTTGTCCACATATTTTATGGTTGGCAACCAACAGCGTTGGTTTTACATATTATATTGACCATAAATAATTTGAATTGGTCCTGGACCATCAATCCTCTGCAAGTGTCCTGAGACACCCCAGCGTGCCACGGCACACAGTTTCAGAACAACTGACCTATTGTACTAGATGATTGCTACACCAACTGTAAATATTAAAGCTTTGAGAAATCCATCATTTAATACATTTTATGTATGTTCTGGGCAGTTTTATTTTTGTAACATTTCTATAGCATCTTAGCCCCAGACATAACGTTACATTACCTGCCATGGCTTGAAATTCAAAATGTCCTTACAGCTCATTACGGAAACTGTTCCTTGTCTTACTTTGCAGTTCTTCAGGCCTTCTAAAGCTTTGGCTACAACATGGACAGCAGCGTAGTAGCCATGAAGAAAAGTTAAGCTATTGGTGTAGATGAAGCTGTTCTTGATGCTGTCTATACTCTCTGCTCCTGCGCACTCTGTCACTGCAGGATCCAAATGACTGGTTGTGTTCTTCTGATACAGAAACATACAGTTGAACAGTTTCTCCCAGTATAAGTTTATCCAGGAGTCTTTCACAGAGGGATGGACCTCATTAAGGTAGTCACTGAATCCTGGAATCACTCTGTTGTTGATAAATAAACCGATGGACCCTGATAAAAGTTGCGTAAAGCTTCCAGCTGAGAACATATTAGTCATTGACCAACCAGAATTGGAGACAAAGATCTTCCCTTTGATTTGATGTTTTAACATCTCACTCATAATGGGAACCAAATCAATATCAGTAGAGAAGATAATGACAACCTTAGCTGGTGACTCCTTAATGACCTTGACAATGTGGGGGGCATTGTGGTCTGGATGAGTTAAATGTATATATTCAGTGAAGGCCACACATGCTCCAGCCTTTATTATCTCTTCCCTGATTGGCTGAATTCCTTGTAAGCCATAATCATTGTCCACAGCCAGCAGACCAACCCAGGTCCAACCAAAGTGTAGAATGAGCTTAACCAGTCCCTTAGACTGTTCCTTATCACTGGGAACAGTCCTGACAAATGAGGGGAACATTATACGATTGCTAAGAAGTGAGATACTTGATGCTCCACTGATCTAGCAAAAGAAAGAAAATTGCACATGCCTAAATGAATTTGCACTCCTTATGAACATGCTCCATTTGTACATGCATATCTTATTTTAATATAGAAATTATTAATTTTGTTGGTGAATTAACTATCGAACCATTGACTCAGTGTACTGAACTATTGTGATCTGAAGCAAGCAAATCAAGGAAACTCTAAATTGTAAATAGAGGCTTAGATTTAATATATGTCAATTAAACAATAGTCTATTTATTATGCTCTGTCAAGATAGATATTGGCATGTATGAAATTATTTTTATGTAATGTAGATAAAATAGAGGTTCATTTTAATGTTCTACTTTCCATGTTATTAAAACTATGTGAAATAAAAAGCACACAATGTGCATTCATCAATACTACAATCATTAAATCAATGCTACTACAGACAAATAATAATAATAATAATAATAATAATAATAATTAAAATATTCTTACCTGAGGGTATCTCAAGACCCCTAAAATATTTGCCAACATAATTGAGTTTGTGGAAAATGTAGATCCAAGAACAGCTGTGAAGTTTTGTTGTCCATGACATCTGTAGTTGGGAATGGCCATGTTTGACTCAGACAACAAGTGTAAGGCTCCTTGTACCTCATAGTGAGGCACATTACACGTCTTATACACCTGCAGCCCTAACGTCATGTTGCCAAGAACATTTGGGTTCATGTTAATCTCTTCTACAGCAAACATTATGGCTAGAAGTTGTTGGTAGGAATTCAACCAGAATCTTCAGGACAGAAATGAGTACAAACAGCATAAGTCAGTACAGTTCTATACATATAATAAAGTATCAAATCTACCTTTCTTGGATGTCTCAGCGCATTCTTAAACTTAACATGTCTAAGACTGAGATGATCTTCTTCCCACCCTCCCACCTATCACCTTCCACAGTTTCACTGTCTATTGATGGCACTACTGTCTCCTCTGGCTCTCAATTACGCTGTCTTGGAGTTAACCTTGATTCCTTCCTTTCCTTCAAACCACACATTCAGCACCTCTCACAGTCCTGCCATTTCCATCTAAAAATTATTTCCAGGATCAGACCCTTTCTAACCCAAGATGCTACCAAGACCCTCATCCACTCACTGGTCATCTCCAGATGATCTCCAGATCTCCAGATCCATGACAAACTCCTCTCTCCACTCCAATCTATTCTTAGTGCTGGTGCCCGGCTCATCTTCCTATTCAAACGTACTACAGTATGTACACCTCTCCTCTCTTACACGCCCTTCACTGACTTCCCTTCCCCTTTTTGAATCCAATTCAAGCTTTTCACACTCACTTACAAAGCCCTCACCCGTATCTAACATTATCTACCTTTACATTCCCACCCGTCCTCTTCGCTCCAAAAATACATGTTGCCTCTTTTGCCAACTGGCCATCCCTCCTCAGGAGTTCTGACAGGACAAATCACTCTGGGGTCATATCGCTCCACCCCTCTCCTCAGAGAGACACATCACAGACATTGCTTTGTATCATTCCACCACTCTATCTCGCCTCTGTGAGGAATACATGTGACATAGAATATGAAGCATTCTAAAGTCCAAAAAAGAATACATTTTGTTAAAAAGAAGTACTTAGAAAACAGTAATAATACATAAATAAATTTATAGGCCCTGGTTTATTTAGTACAATCTAAATTATTGTGGCTTGTAGACAATTTGTAATCAATATCAGCTCTTAAAAAGTTTCCAGAAAATACCGACACTATAAAGTAGTCCACACATCCAGCACAATCGCTGTAGCAGTCATACAGAATTAGGGGTCTATTTATTAACATTATTTTTACTAAAATAATGCGAAAAAAAAGGGTTTTCTGTTTTCACACCCTTTGTACATTATTTTAGTATGACCTGAATGTATTAAAGGGCATTTGGAGCAGTTTTCATGAAAAACTGCTCCAAACCCTTTAATTCACTTTTTATAGTAATCCACATCGCACTCCCCATACTTATAGTAGGAAATGCGATGTGGCCAGCACTGCGATAATGTGGCATTTCCCAGCTTTCTCTGCCCCTGGCAGAGAAAGCTGAGCGGGGACCCGGTAGAGTGATCAGCTATGTGTGTCCGATGGACAAACAAGCTGATCCCAGTGTAAAAAGTAAAAAAAAAAACATTAAAAAAAAAAAAAAACATACTCACCTGTCCAGGGAGCCGGAGTCCGCTGCTCCGGTGAGCGCTGCCAGTCCCCCATGTGCTGCAATATGACCCCAGTGCAGTAAAGTGACGCTGCAAAGTGGCAGCACACTTTACAGCACTGGGGGTCACCACAGCGCACAGGATCCGGCGCCGGGCAACCCAGCAGAAGCAGCGTGGACTGGCTCCCTGGACTGGCAAGTATATTGATCTTCGGGGGGGGGAGGTCAGCGGCATGAGGGAGTAGTCGTGATGGGGGGGGGGTCGACCAGGTGGCGGCGGTAGCAGCGATGACGGCGGCGCATGCGCAGCAGGACATCGGGGTATTTTTTAAAAAAAATACCCCGATGATGCTGCAGAGTATCATTGGAGGGACAGAGCTTGACCGCAAGCTCTGTCCCTGCACGCAATAATTGATACATCCCTGTGATGTAATCAATTATCGCAGTGCGAGTTTGGGCGATTATATAACCTGTCATCCGCATCCTGGATGTGGATGGTGATAAATAGGCCCCTTAATCCTCACTTACGGATCACATCTGATTCTGAGTGGTCGATCGGTGAAGGAAATGTTTTGGTAAACTTTATCCATAAAAATAGGCATCAAAACTCCGATCATGATATCTCCTGGATGAGTGATACCCTCAAGAGCCGGGACATCCAGCCTGCATCTCTGATAGAGGGAAGAAATCAACTGGAGAAGGATCAACATTAAAAAGGTCCAGGTTACTGGCGAGAAACTGATCATCTTGAGCAATTCTTTTTTTTTTTTTTTTTTATGTCCTGTGTAAAAAAATTGACATGTTATTTTTATTAATTAGCACCAATTTTAGCTAGATAATGAAGATATCTCAATTCCATGGTTTGCTCCAAAGATGGACATTGTAAGTTGGTGAAAGATGCTCGCAATAAATGCAGTTAATTGCCTTTAGAGTTATGCAGCTGCGACTCCCCCTAACTGCGTAGCATTTCTTATAAAGATACAGCCACGGTCGCACACAGAACATAGGCAAGCTGCATGTCATTTTAATCAGTGTACGCTGCTTGTGTGTTCAATTTCCATCATTTTGCGTATAAGAAGCATTTGAAAATGACAATGACAGTGATGTGTATAGATGAGGGTGTATGATGGAGGTGCAGTGACAGTGATGTGTATAGATGAGGGTGTATGATGGAGGTGCAGTGACAGTGATGTGTATAGATGAGGGTGTATGATGGAGGTGCAGTGACAGTGATGTGTATAGATGAGGCTGTATGATGGAGGTGCAGTGACAGTGATGTGTATAGATGAGGGTGTGTGATGGAGGTGCAGTGACAGTGATGTGTGGAGATGAGGGTGTGTGATGGAGGTGCAGTGACAGTGATGTGTATAGATGAGGGTGTGTGATGGAGGTGCAGTGACAGTGATGTGTATAGATGAGGGTGTGTGATGGAGGTGCAGTGACAGTGATGTGTATAGATGAGGGTGTGTGATGGAGGTGCTGTGACAGTGATATGTACAGATGAGGGTGTGTGATGGAGGTGCAGTGACAGTGATGTGTATAGATGAGGGTGTGTGATGGAGGTGCAGTGACAGTGATGTGTATAGATAAGGGTGTGTGATGGAGGTGCAGTGACAGTGATGTGTACAGATGAGGGTGTGTGATGGAGGTGCAGTGACAGTGATGTGTATAGATGAGGGTGTATGATGGAGGTGCAGTGACAGTGATGTGTATAGATGAGGGTGTGTGATGGAGGTGCAGTGACAGGGATGTGTATAGATGAGGGTGTGTGATGGAGGTGCAGTGACAGTGATGTGTACAGATGAGGGTGTGTGATGGAGGTGCAGTGACAGTGATGTGTACAGATGAGGGTGTATGATGGAGGTGCAGTGACAGTGATGTGTATAGATGAGGGTGTGTGATGGAGTTGCAGTGACAGTGATGTGTACAGATGAGGGTGTGTGATGGAGGTGCAGTGACAGTGATGTGTATAGATGAGGGTGTGTGATGGAGGTGCAGTGACAGTGATGTGTATAGATGAGGGTGTGTGATGGAGGTGCAGTGACAGTGATGTGTATAGATGAGGTGTGTGATGGAGGTGTAGTGACAGTGATGTGTATAGATAAGGGTGTGTGATGGAGGTGCAGTGACAGTGATGTGTATAGATGAGGGTGTATGATGGAGGTGCAGTGACAGTGATGTGTATAGATGAGGGTGTGTGATGGAGGTGCAGTGACAGTGATGTGTATAGATGAGGGTGTATGATGGAGGTGCAGTGACAGTGATGTGTATAGATGAGGGTGTGTGATGGAGGTGCAGTGACAGTGATGTGTATAGATGAGGGTGTATGATGGAGGTGCAGTGACAGTGATGTGTATAGATGAGGGTGTGTGATGGAGGTGCAGTGACAGTGATGTGTATAGATGAGGGTGTGTGATGGAGGTGCAGTGACAGTGATGTGTATAGATGAGGGTGTGTGATGGAGGTGCAGTGACAGTGATGTGTATAGATGAGGGTGTGTGATGGAGGTGCAGTGACAGTGATGTGTATAGATGAGGGTGTATGATGGAGGTGCAGTGACAGTGATGTGTATAGATGAGGGTGTGTGATGGAGGTGCAGTGACAGTGATGTGTATAGATGAGGGTGTATGATGGAGGTGCAGTGACAGTGATGTGTACAGATGAGGGTGTGTGATGGAGGTGTAGTGACAGTGATGTGTACAGATGAGGGTGTGTGATGGATGTGCAGTGACAGTGATGTGTATAGATGAGGGTGTGTGATGGAGGTGCAGTGACAGTGATGTGTATAGATGAGGGTGTGTGATGGAGGTGCAGTGACAGTGATGTGTATAGATAAGGGTGTGTGATGGAGGTGCAGTGACAGTGATGTGTATAGATGAGGGTGTATGATGGAGGTGCAGTGACAGTGATGTGTATAGATGAAGGTGTGTGATGGAGGTGCAGTGACAGTGATGTGTATAGATGAGGGTGTGTGATGGAGGTGCAGTGACAGTGATGTGTACAGATGAGGGTGTATGATGGAGGTGCAGTGACAGTGATGTGTATAGATGAGGGTGTATGATGGAGGTGCAGTGACAGTGATGTGTATAGATGAAGGTGTGTGATGGAGGTGCAGTGACAGTGATGTGTATAGATGAGGGTGTGTGATGGAGGTGCAGTGACAGTGATGTGTACAGATGAGGGTGTGTGATGGAGGTGCAGTGACAGTGATGTGTATAGATGAGGATGTGTGATGGAGGTGCAGTGACAGTGATGTGTACAGATGTGGGTGTATGATGGAGGTGCAGTGACAGTGATGTGTATAGATGAGGGTGTGTGATGGAGGTGCAGTGACAGTGATGTGTATAGATGAGGATGTGTGATGGAGGTGCAGTGACAGTGATGTGTATAGATGAGGATGTGTGATGGAGGTGCAGTGACAGTGATGTGTATAGATGAGGGTGTGTGATGGAGGTGCAGTGTCAGTGATGTGAATAGATGAGGGTGTGTGATGGAGGTGCAGTGTCAGTGATGTGAATAGATGAGGGTGTATGATAGAGGTGCAGTGACAGTGATGTGTATAGATGAGGGTGTGTGATGGAGGTGTAGTGACAGTGATGTGTACAGATGAGGGTGTGTGATGGAGGTGCAGTGACAGTGATGTGTATAGATGAGGGTGTGTGATGGAGGTGCAGTGACAGTGATGTGTACAGATGAGGGTGTGTGATGGAGGTGCAGTGACAGTGATGTGTATAGATGAGGGTGTGTGATGGAGGTGCAGTGACAGTGATGTGTACAGATGAGGGTGTGTGATGGAGGTGCAGTGACAGTGATGTGTATAGATGAGGGTGTGTGATGGAGGTGCAGTGACAGTGATGTGTATAGATGAGGGTGTGTGATGGAGGTGCAGTGACAGTGATGTGTATAGATGAGGGTGTGTGATGGAGGTGCAGTGACAGTGATGTGTATAGATGAGGGTGTGTGATGGAGGTGCAGTGACAGTGATGTGTATAGATGAGGGTGTATGATGGAGGTGCAGTGACAGTGATGTGTATAGATGAGGGTGTGTGATGGAGGTGCAGTGACAGTGATGTGTATAGATGAGGGTGTGTGATGGAGGTGCAGTGACAGTGATGTGTAAAGATGAGGGTGTGTGATGGAGGTGCAGTGACAGTGATGTGTATAGATGAGTGTGTGTGATGGAGGTGCAGTGACAGTGATGTGTACAGATGAGGGTGTGTGATGGAGGTGCAGTGACAGTGATGTGTACAGATGAGGGTGTGTGATGGAGGTGCAGTGACAGTGATGTGTACAGATGAGGGTGTGTGATGGAGGTGCAGTGACAGTGATGTGTACAGATGAGGGTGTGCGATGGAGGTGCAGTGACAGTGATGTGTATAGATGAGGGTATGTGATGGAGGTGCAGTGACAGTGATGTGTATAGATGAGGGTGTGTGATGGAGGTGCAGTGACAGTGATGTGTACAGATGAGGGTGTGTGATGGAGGTGCAGTGACAGTGATGTGTACAGATGAGGGTGTGTGGTGGAGGTGCAGTGACAGTGATGTGTACAGATGAGGGTGTGTGATGGAGGTGCAGTGACAGTGATGTGTGTAGATGAGGGTGTGTGATGGAGGTGCAGTGACAGTGATGTGTATAGATGAGGGTGTGTGATGGAGGTGCAGTGATAGTGATGTGTATAGATGAGGGTGTGTGATGGAGGTGCAGTGACAGTAATGTGTACAGATGAGGGTGTGTGATGGAGATACAGTGACAGTGATGTGTATAGATGAGGGTGTATGATGGAGGTGCAGTGACAGTGATGTGTATAGATGAAGGTGTGTGATGGAGGTGCAGTGACAGTGATGTGTATAGATGAGGGTGTGTGATGGAGGTGCAGTGACAGTAATGTGTACAGATGAGGGTGTGTGATGGAGATACAGTGACAGTGATGTGTATAGATGAGGGTGTATGATGGAGGTGCAGTGACAGTGATGTGTATAGATGAAGGTGTGTGATGGAGGTGCAGTGACAGTGATGTGTATAGATGAGGGTATGTGATGGAGGTGCAGTGACAGTGATGTATATATATATAGATGAGGGTGTGTGATGGAGGTGCAGTGACAGTGATGTGTATAGATGAAGGTGTGTGATGGAGGTGCAGTGACAGTGATGTGTATAGATGAGGGTGTGTGATGGAGGTGCAGTGACAGTGATGTGTATAGATGAAGGTGTGTGATGGAGGTGCAGTGACAGTGATGTGTACAGATGAGGGTGTGTGATGGAGATACAGTGACAGTGATGTGTATAGATGAGGGTGTGTGATGGAGGTGCAGTGACAGTGATGTGTATAGATGAAGGTGTGTGATGGAGGTGCAGTGACAGTGATGTGTACAGATGAGGGTGTGTGATGGAGATACAGTGATAGTGATGTGTATAGATGAGGGTGTGTGATGGAGTTGCAGTGACAGTGATGTGTACAGATGAGGGTGTGTGATGGAGGTGCAGTGACAGTGATGTGTATAGATGAGGGTGTATGATGGAGGTGCAGTGACAGTGATGTGTACAGATGAGGTTGTGTGATTGAGGTGCAGTGACAGTGATGTGTATAGATGAGGGTGTGTGATGGAGGTGCAGTGACAGTGATGTGTATAGATGAAGGTGTGTGATGGAGGTGCAGTGGCAGTGATGTGTATAGATGAGGGTGTGTGATGGAGGTGCAGTGACAGTGATGTGTATAGATGAGGGTGTGTGATGGAGGTGCAGTGACAGTGATGTGTATAGATGAGGGTGTGTGATGGAGGTGCAGTGACAGTGATGTGTACAGATGAGGGTGTGTGATGGAGGTGCAGTGACAGTGATGTGTATAGATGAAGGTGTGTGATGGAGGTGCAGTGGCAGTGATGTGTATAGATGAGGGTGTGTGATGGAGGTGCAGTGACAGTGATGTGTATAGATGAGGGTGTGTGATGGAGGTGCAGTGACAGTGATGTGTATAGATGAAGGTGTGTGATGGAGGTGCAGTGGCAGTGATGTGTATAGATGAGGGTGTGTGATGGAGGTGCAGTGACAGTGATGTGTATAGATGAGGGTGTATGATGGAGGTGCAGTGACAGTGATGTGTATAGATGAGGGTGTGTGATGGAGGTGCAGTGACAGTGATGTGTATAGATGAGGGTGTATGATGGAGGTGCAGTGACAGTGATGTGTATAGATGAAGGTGTGTGATGGAGGTGCAGTGGCAGTGATGTGTATAGATGAAGGTGTGTGATGGAGGTGCAGTGGCAGTGATGTGTATAGATGAGGGTGTGTGATGGAGGTGCAGTGACAGTGATGTGTATAGATGAGGGTGTATGATGGAGGTGCAGTGACAGTGATGTGTATAGATGAGGGTGTGTGATGGAGGTGCAGTGACAGTGATGTGTACAGATGAGGGTGTATGATGGAGGTGCAGTGACAGTGATGTGTATAGATGAGGGTGTGTGATGGAGGTGCAGTGACAGTGATGTGTATAGATGAGGGTGTATGATGGATGTACAGTGACAGTGATGTGTATAGATGAGGGTGTGTGATGGAGGTGCAGTGACAGTGATGTGTATAGATGAGGGTGTGTGATGGAGGTGCAGTGACAGTGATGTGTATAGATGAGGGTGTGTGATAGAGGTGCAGTGACAGTGATGTGTATAGATGAGGGTGTGTGATGGAGGTGTAGTGACAGTGATGTGTATAGATGAGGGTGTGTGATGGAGGTGCAGTGACAGTGATGTGTATAGATGAGGGTATATGATGGAGGTACAGTGACAGTGATGTGTATAGATGAGGGTGTATGATGGAGGTGCAGTGACAGTGATGTGTATAGATGAGGGTGTGTGATGGAGGTGCAGTGACAGTGATGTGTATAGATGAGGGTGTGTGATGGAGGTGCAGTGACAGTGATGTGTATAGATGAGGGTGTGTGATGGAGGTGCAGTGACAGTGATGTGTATAGATGAGGGTGTGTGATGGAGGTGCAGTGACAGTGATGTGTATAGATGAGGGTGTGTGATGGAGGTGCAGTGACAGTGATGTGTACAGATGAGGGTGTGTGATGGAGGTGCAGTGACAGTGATGTGTATAGATGAGGGTGTGATGGAGGTGCAGTGACAGTGATGTGTATAGATGAGGGTAAGTGATGGAGGTGCAGTGACAGTGATGTGTATAGATGAAGGTGTGTGATGGAGGTGCAGTGACAGTGATGTGTATAGATGAGGGTGTATGATGGAGGTGCAGTGACAGTGATGTGTATAGATGAAGGTGTGTGATGGAGGTGCAGTGACAGTGATGTGTATAGATGAGGGTGTGTGATGGAGGTGCAGTGACAGTGATGTGTATAGATGAGGGTGTGTGATGGAGGTGCAGTGACAGTGATGTGTATAGATGAGGGTGTGTGATGGAGGTGCAGTGACAGTGATGTGTATAGATGAGGGTGTGTGATGGAGGTGCAGTGACAGTGATGTGTATAGATGAGGGTGTATGATGGAGGTGTAGTGACAGTGATGTGTATAGATGAGGGTGTATGATGGAGGTGCAGTGACAGTGATGTGTACAGATGAGGGTGTGTGATGGAGGTACAGTGACAGTGATGTGTATAGATGAGGGTGTATGATGGAGGTGCAGTGACAGTGATGTGTATAGATGAGGGTGTGTGATGGATGTACAGTGACAGTGATGTGTATAGATGAGGGTGCGTGATGGAGGTGCAGTGACAGTGATGTTAGAGATGAGCGGGTTCGGTTCCTCGGAATCCGAACCCCCCCGAACTTCAGCCTTTAGTTTTTACACGGGTCCGAGGCAGACTCGGATCTTCCCGCCTTGCTCGGCTAACCCGAGCGCGCCCGAACGTCATCATCCCGCTGTCGGATTCTCGCGAGGCTCGGATTCTATCGCGAGACTCGGATTCTATATAAGGAGCCGCGCGTCGCCGCCATTTTCACACGTGCATTGAGATTGATAGGGAGAGGACGTGGCTGGCGTCCTCTCCATTTAGATAGAGAGTGAGACACTTGATTTAGTAATTTAATTTTAGTAATTTTGGGGAGCATTAGGAGTACTCAGAGAGTGCAGAGTTTTGCTGATAGTTATACTAGTGACCACCAGTTTTATTTATTATTTAAAATCCGTTCTCTGCCTGAAAAAAAACGATACACAGTCACATACCATATCTGTGATCAGCCTCAGTGTGCTGCATGATAATTAGAGATGAGCGGGTTCGGTTCCTCGGAATCCGAACCCGCCCGAACTTCATGTTTTTTTTCACGGGTCCGAGCGACTCGGATCTTCCCGCCTTGCTCGGTTAACCCGAGCGCGCCCGAACGTCATCATGACGCTGTCGGATTCTCGCGAGGCTCGGATTCTATCGCGAGACTCGGATTCTATATAAGGAGCCGCGCGTCGCCGCCATTTTCACTCGTGCATTGAGATTGATAGGGAGAGGACGTGTCTGGCGTCCTCTCCATTAGAATAGAGATAGATTAGATAGAGAGAGAGAGATTGTGCAGAGTCGCAGACAGAGTTAGTTTACCACAGTCAGTGACCAGTGCAGTTGCTAGTTAACTTTTATTTAATATAATATATCCGTTCACTTCTCTCTGCTATATCCGTTCTCTGCCTGAAAAAAAAAACGATACACAGCACAGTCAGTCACACAGTGTGACTCAGTCTGTGTGCACTCAGCTCAGCCCAGTGTGCTGCACAGTCATCAATGTATAAATTAAAAGCTTATAATTAATTGTGGGGGAGACTGGGGAGCACTGCAGGTTGTTAGCAGGAGCCAGGAGTACAATTATATTAATTAACAGTGCACACTTTTGCTGCAGGAGTGGTGACCAGTGCCTGACCACCAGTATAGTATTGTTGTATACTACTAATATCTCTTTAAATATCAACCAGTCTATATTAGCAGCAGACACAGTACAGTGCGGTAGTTCACGGCTGTGGCTACCTCTGTGTCGGCACACGGCAGGCAGTCCGTCCGACCAGAATTGTATTATTTATTATTATATACCTACCACCTAACCGTGGTTTTTTTTTCATTCTTTATACCGTCATAGTGTCATCCTAATTGTTACGAGTATACTACTATCTCTTTATCAACCAGTGTACAGTGCGGTAGTTCACGGCTGTGGCTACCTCTGTGTCGGCACACGGCAGGCAGTCCGTCCGACCAGAATTGTATTATTTATTATTATATACCTACCACCTAACCGTGGTTTTTTTTTCATTCTTTATACCGTCATAGTGTCATCCTAATTGTTACGAGTATACTACTATCTCTTTATCAACCAGTGTACAGTGCGGTAGTTCACGGCTGTGGCTACCTCTGTGTCGGCACACGGCAGGCAGTCCGTCCGACCAGAATTGTATTATTTATTATTATATACCTACCACCTAACCGTGGTTTTTTTTTTCATTCTTTATACCGTCATAGTGTCATCCTAATTGTTACGAGTATACTACTATCTCTTTATCAACCAGTGTACAGTGCGGTAGTTCACGGCTGTGGCTACCTCTGTGTCGGCACACGGCAGGCAGTCCGTCCGACCAGAATTGTATTATTTATTATTATATACCTACCACCTAACCGTGGTTTTTTTTTTCATTCTTTATACCGTCATAGTGTCATCCTAATTGTTACGAATATACTACTATCTCTTTATCAACCAGTGTACAGTGCGGTAGTTCACGGCTGTGGCTACCTCTGTGTCGGCACACGGCAGGCAGTCCGTCCGACCAGAATTGTATTATTTATTATTATATACCTACCACCTAACCGTGGTTTTTTTTTCATTCTTTATACCGTCATAGTGTCATCCTAATTGTTACGAGTATACTACTATCTCTTTATCAACCAGTGTACAGTGCGGTAGTTCACGGCTGTGGCTACCTCTGTGTCGGCACACGGCAGGCAGTCCGTCCGACCAGAATTGTATTATTTATTATTATATACCTACCACCTAACCGTGGTTTTTTTTTCATTCTTTATACCGTCATAGTGTCATCCTAATTGTTACGAGTATACTACTATCTCTTTATCAACCAGTGTACAGTGCGGTAGTTCACGGCTGTGGCTACCTCTGTGTCGGCACACGGCAGGCAGTCCGTCCGACCAGAATTGTATTATTTATTATTATATACCTACCACCTAACCGTGGTTTTTTTTTCATTCTTTATACCGTCATAGTGTCATCCTAATTGTTACGAGTATACTACTATCTCTTTATCAACCAGTGTACAGTGCGGTAGTTCACGGCTGTGGCTACCTCTGTGTCGGCACACGGCAGGCAGTCCGTCCGACCAGAATTGTATTATTTATTATTATATACCTACCACCTAACCGTGGTTTTTTTTTTCATTCTTTATACCGTCATAGTGTCATCCTAATTGTTACGAGTATACTACTATCTCTTTATCAACCAGTGTACAGTGCGGTAGTTCACGGCTGTGGCTACCTCTGTGTCGGCACACGGCAGGCAGTCCGTCCGACCAGAATTGTATTATTTATTATTATATACCTACCACCTAACCGTGGTTTTTTTTTCATTCTTTATACCGTCATAGTGTCATCCTAATTGTTACGAGTATACTACTATCTCTTTATCAACAGTGTACAGTGCGGTAGTTCACGGCTGTGGCTACCTCTGTGTCGGCAGTCGGCAGGCAGTCCGTCCATCCATAATTGTATTATTATTATAATATATACCACCTAACCGTGGTTTTTTTATACCACCTAACCGTGGCAGTCCGTCCATAATTGTATACTAGTATCCAATCCATCCATCTCCATTGTTTACCTGAGGTGCCTTTTAGTTCTGCCTATAAAATATGGAGAACAAAAAAGTTGAGGTTCCAAAATTAGGGAAAGATCAAGATCCACTTCCACCTCGTGCTGAAGCTGCTGCCACTAGTCATGGCCGAGACGATGAAATGCCAGCAACGTCGTCTGCCAAGGCCGATGCCCAATGTCATAGTACAGAGCATGTCAAATCCAAAACACCAAATATCAGAAAAAAAAGGACTCCAAAACCTAAAATAAAATTGTCGGAGGAGAAGCGTAAACTTGCCAATATGCCATTTACCACACGGAGTGGCAAGGAACGGCTGAGGCCCTGGCCTATGTTCATGGCTAGTGGTTCAGCTTCACATGAGGATGGAAGCACTCAGCCTCTCGCTAGAAAACTGAAAAGACTCAAGCTGGCAAAAGCACCGCAAAGAACTGTGCGTTCTTTGAAATCCCAAATCCACAAGGAGAGTCCAATTGTGTCGTTTGCGATGCCTGACCTTCCCAACACTGGACGTGAAGAGCATGCGCCTTCCACTATTTGCATGCCCCCTGCAAGTGCTGGAAGGAGCACCCGCAGTCCAGTTCCTGATAGTCAGATTGAAGATGTCAGTGTTGAAGTACACCAGGATGAGGAGGATATGGGTGTTGCTGGCGCTGGGGAGGAAATTGACCAGGAGGATTCTGATGGTGAGGTGGTTTGTTTAAGTCAGGCACCCGGGGAGACACCTGTTGTCCGTGGGAGGAATATGGCCGTTGACATGCCAGGTGAAAATACCAAAAAAATCAACTCTTCGGTGTGGAGGTATTTCACCACAAATGCGGACAACAGGTGTCAAGCCGTGTGTTCCCTTTGTCAAGCTGTAATAAGTAGGGGTAAGGACGTTAACCACCTCGGAACATCCTCCCTTATACGTCACCTGCAGCGCATTCATAATAAGTCAGTGACAAGTTCAAAAACTTTGGGTGACAGCGGAAGCAGTCCACTGACCAGTAAATCCCTTCCTCTTGTAACCAAGCTCACGCAAACCACCCCACCAACTCCCTCAGTGTCAATTTCCTCCTTCCCCAGGAATGCCAATAGTCCTGCAGGCCATGTCACTGGCAAGTCTGACGAGTCCTCTCCTGCCTGGGATTCCTCCGATGCATCCTTGCGTGTAACGCCTACTGCTGCTGGCGCTGCTGTTGTTGCCGCTGGGAGTCGATGGTCATCCCAGGGGGGAAGTTGTAAGCCCACTTGTACTACTTCCAGTAAGCAATTGACTGTTCAACAGTCCTTTGCGAGGAAGATGAAATATCACAGCAGTCATCCTACTGCAAAGCGGATAACTGAGGCCTTGGCATCCTGGGTGGTGAGAAACGTGGTTCCGGTATCCATCATTACTGCAGAGCCAACTAGAGACTTGTTGGAGGTACTGTGTCCCCGGTACCAAATACCATCTAGGTTCCATTTCTCTAGGCAGGCGATACCGAAAATGTACACAGACCTCAGAAAAAGAGTCACCAGTGTCCTAAAAAATGCAGCTGTACCCAATGTCCACTTAACCACGGACATGTGGACAAGTGGAGCAGGGCAGGGTCAGGACTATATGACTGTGACAGCCCACTGGGTAGATGTATGGACTCCCGCCGCAAGAACAGCAGCGGCGGCACCAGTAGCAGCATCTCGCAAACGCCAACTCTTTCCTAGGCAGGCTACGCTTTGTATCACCGCTTTCCAGAATACGCACACAGCTGAAAACCTCTTACGGCAACTGAGGAAGATCATCGCGGAATGGCTTACCCCAATTGGACTCTCCTGTGGATTTGTGGCATCGGACAACGCCAGCAATATTGTGTGTGCATTAAATCTGGGCCAATTCCAGCACGTCCCATGTTTTGCACATACCTTGAATTTGGTGGTGCAGAATTTTTTAAAAAACGACAGGGCCGTGCAAGAGATGCTGTCGGTGGCCAGAAGAATTGCGGGACACTTTCGGCGTACAGGCACCACGTACAGAAAACTGGAGCACCACCAAAAACTACTGAACCTGCCCTGCCATCATCTGAAGCAAGAAGTGGTAACGAGGTGGAATTCAACCCTCTATATGCTTCAGAGGTTGGAGGAGCAGCAAAAGGCCATTCAAGCCTATACAATTGAGCACGATATAGTAGGTGGAATGCACCTGTCTCAAGTGCAGTGGAGAATGATTTCAACGTTGTGCAAGGTTCTGATGCCCTTTGAACTTGCCACACGTGAAGTCAGTTCAGACACTGCCAGCCTGAGTCAGGTCATTCCCCTCATCAGGCTTTTGCAGAAGAAGCTGGAGGCATTGAAGGAGGAGCTAACACGGAGCGATTCCGCTAGGCATGTGGGACTTGTGGATGCAGCCCTTAATTCGCTTAACAAGGATTCACGGGTGGTCAATCTGTTGAAATCAGAGCACTACATTTTGGCCACCGTGCTCGATCCTAGATTTAAAGCCTACCTTGGATCTCTCTTTCCGGCAGACACAGGTCTGCTGGGGTTGAAAGACCTGCTGGTGACAAAATTGTCAAGTCAAGCGGAACGCGACCTGTCAACATCTCCTCCTTCACATTCTCCCGCAACTGGGGGTGCGAGGAAAAGGCTCAGAATTCCGAGCCCACCCGCTGGCGGTGATGCAGGGCAGTCTGGAGCGACTGCTGATGCTGACATCTGGTCCGGACTGAAGGACCTGACAACGATTACGGACATGTCGTCTACTGTCACTGCATATGATTCTCTCAACATTGATAGAATGGTGGAGGATTATATGAGTGACCGCATCCAAGTAGGCACGTCACACAGTCCGTACTTATACTGGCAGGAAAAAGAGGCAATTTGGAGGCCCTTGCACAAACTGGCTTTATTCTACCTAAGTTGCCCTCCCACAAGTGTGTACTCCGAAAGAGTGTTTAGTGCCGCCGCTCACCTTGTCAGCAATCGGCGTACGAGGTTACATCCAGAAAATGTGGAGAAGATGATGTTCATTAAAATGAATTATAATCAATTCCTCCGCGGAGACATTGACCAGCAGCAATTGCCTCCACAAAGTACACAGGGAGCTGAGATGGTGGATTCCAGTGGGGACGAATTGATAATCTGTGAGGAGGGGGATGTACACGGTGATATATCGGAGGGTGAAGATGAGGTGGACATCTTGCCTCTGTAGAGCCAGTTTGTGCAAGGAGAGATTAATTGCTTCTTTTTTGGGGGGGGTCCAAACCAACCCGTCATATCAGTCACAGTCGTGTGGCAGACCCTGTCACTGAAATGATGGGTTGGTTAAAGTGTGCATGTCCTGTTTTGTTTATACAACATAAGGGTGGGTGGGAGGGCCCAAGGATAATTCCATCTTGCACCTCTTTTTTCTTTTCTTTTTCTTTGCATCATGTGCTGATTGGGGTGGGTTTTTTGGAAGGGACACCCTGCGTGACACTGCAGTGCCACTCCTAGATGGGCCCGGTGTTTGTGTCGGCCACTAGGGTCGCTAATCTTACTCACACAGCTACCTCATTGCGCCTCTTTTTTTCTTTGCGTCATGTGCTGTTTGGGGAGGGTTTTTTGGAAGGGACATCCTGCGTGACACTGCAGTGCCACTCCTAGATGTGCCCGGTGTTTGTGTCGGCCACTAGGGTCGCTAATCTTACTCACACAGTCAGCTACCTCATTGCGCCTCTTTTTTTCTTTGCGTCATGTGCTGTTTGGGGAGGGTTTTTTGGAAGGGCCATCCTGCGTGACACTGCAGTGCCACTCCTAGATGGGCCCGGTGTTTGTGTCGGCCACTAGGGTCGCTAATCTTACTCACACAGCTACCTCATTGCGCCTCTTTTTTTCTTTGCGTCATGTGCTGTTTGGGGAGGGTTTTTTGGAAGGGACATCCTGCGTGACACTGCAGTGCCACTCCTAGATGGGCCCGGTGTTTGTGTCGGCCACTAGGGTCGCTTATCTTACTCACACAGCGACCTCGGTGCAAATTTTAGGACTAAAAATAATATTGTGAGGTGTGAGGTATTCAGAATAGACTGAAAATGAGTGTAAATTATGGTTTTTGAGGTTAATAATACTTTGGGATCAAAATGACCCCCAAATTCTATGATTTAAGCTGTTTTTTAGTGTTTTTTGAAAAAAACACCCGAATCCAAAACACACCCGAATCCGACAAAAAAAATTCGGTGAGGTTTTGCCAAAACGCGTTCGAACCCAAAACACGGCCGCGGAACCGAACCCAAAACCAAAACACAAAACCCGAAAAATTTCAGGCGCTCATCTCTAATGATAATATCATCTATGTATATCTGACTGTGCTGAGTGCTCACTGCTCACACAGCTTAATTGTGGGGGAGACTGGGGACGGGGAGCAGTTATAGCAGGAGTACATAACAGTGCACACTTTTGCTGCCAGTGTGACTGACCAGTGACCACCAGTATATAAATACTGGCTGCTTTTGCATGTAGCCCACAAATGCTGGACAGCTTTGTTTTACACTGCAATTTAGATTTCAGTTTGGGAATGCCCCTCTCATATCTGCATCTCTCTGCACATTTTACATCTGCCCCACCTGCAGTGCAGCATGGTTTATCCTGGTGCTTTGCTACTATTGTCTGCCTGAAAAAGTTAAACACTCGTGTGGTGTTTTTTTTTTTATTCTATAAACGCATTCTGCTGACAGACAGTTTCCAGCAGGTCCGTCATTCATTATATTATAATATATACCTGCAGTAGTGATATATATATATTTTTTATATCATTATCATCCAGTCTATACTAGCAGACGCAGTACGGTAGTCCACGGCTGTAGCTACCTCTGTGTCGGCAGTGCTCGTCCATAATTGTATACCTACCTGTGGTGGGTTTTTTTTTTCTATCTTCTTCATACTAGTAGTTTAGGAGTCTGCTGCTGACAGTGTCCAGCAGGTCCGTCATTATATAATATATACCTGTCCTGCAGTAGTGATATATATATATTTTTTATATTGTTATCATCCAGTCTATAGTATACTAGCAGACGCAGTACGGTAGTCCACGGCTGTAGCTACCTCTGTGTCGGCAGTGCTCGTCCATAATTGTATACCTACCTGTGGTTGGTTTTTTTTTTTCTATCTTCTTCATACTAGTAGTTTAGGAGTCTGCTGCTGACAGTGTCCAGCAGGTCCGTCATTATATAATATATACCTGTCCTGCAGTAGAGATATATATATATAATTTATATCATTATCATCCAGTCTATACTAGCAGACGCAGTACGGTAGTCCACGGCTGTAGCTACCTCTGTGTCGGCAGTGCTCGTCCATAATTGTATACCTACCTGTGGTGGGTTTTTTTTTTCTATCTTCTTCATACTAGTAGTTTAGGAGTCTGCTGCTGACAGTGTCCAGCAGGTCCGTCATTATATAACATATACCTGTCCTGCAGTAGTGATATATATATATATATTTTATATCATTATCATCCAGTCTATACTAGCAGACGCAGTACGGTAGTCCACGGCTGTAGCTACCTCTGTGTCGGCAGTGCTCGTCCATAATTGTATACCTACCTGCGGTGGTTTTTTTTTTTCCTATCTTCTTCATACTAGTAGTTTAGGAGTCTGCTGCTGACAGTGTCCAGCAGGTCCGTCATTATATAATATATACCTGTCCTGCAGTAGTGATATATATATATTTTTTATATCATTATCATCCAGTCTATACTAGCAGACGCAGTACGGTAGTCCACGGCTGTAGCTACCTCTGTGTCGGCAGTGCTCGTCCATAATTGTATACCTACCTGTGGTGGGGTTTTTTTTTCTATCTTCTTCATACTAGTAGTTTAGGAGTCTGCTGCTGACAGTGTCCAGCAGGTCCGTCATTATATAACATATACCTGTCCTGCAGTAGTGATATATATATATCTTTTATATCATTATCATCCAGTCTATACTAGCAGACGCAGTACGGTAGTCCACGGCTGTAGCTATCTCTGTGTCGGCAGTGCTCGTCCATAATTGTATACCTACCTGTGGTGGGGTTTTTTTTTCCTATCTTCTTCATACTAGTAGTTTAGGAGTCTGCTGCTGACAGTGTCCAGCAGGTCCGTCATTATATAATATATACCTGTCCTGCAGTAGTGATATATATATATTTTTTATATCATTATCATCCAGTCTATACTAGCAGACGCAGTACGGTAGTCCACGGCTGTAGCTACCTCTGTGTCGGCAGTCAGTCGTCATCCATAAGTATACTAGTATCAATCTCCATTGTTTACCTGAGGTGCCTTTTAGTTGTGCCTATTAAAATATGGAGAACAAAAATGTTGAGGTTCCAAAAATAGGGAAAGATCAAGATCGACTTCCACCTCGTGCTGAAGCTGCTGCCACTAGTCATGGCCGAGACGATGAAATGCCATCAACGTCGTCTGCCAAGGCCGATGCCCAATGTCATAGTACAGAGCATGTAAAATCCAAAACACCAAATATCAGTAAAAAAAGGACTCAAAAATCTAAAATAAAATCGTTGGAGGAGAAGCGTAAACTTGCCAATATGCCATTTACCACACGGAGTGGCAAGGAACGGCTGAGGCCCTGGCCTATGTTCATGGCTAGTGGTTCAGCTTCACATGAGGATGGAAGCACTCAGCCTCTCGCTAGAAAACTGAAAAGACTTAAGCTGGCAAAAGCACAGCAAAGAACTGTGCGTTCTTCGAAATCACAAATCCACAAGGAGAGTCCAATTGTGTCGGTTGCGATGCCTGACCTTCCCAACACTGGACGTGAAGAGCATGCGCCTTCCACCATTTGCACGGCGCCTGCAAGTGCTGGAAGGAGCACCCGCAGTCCTGTTCCTGATAGTCAGATTGAAGATGTCAGTGTTGAAGTACACCAGGAAGAGGAGGATATGGGTGTTGCTGGCGCTGGGGAGGAAATTGACCAGGAGGATTTTGATGGTGAGGTGGTTTGTTTAAGTCAGGCACCCGGGGAGACACCTGTTGTCCGTGGGAGGAATATGGCCATTGACATGCCTGGTGAAAATACCAAATAAATCAGCTCTTCGGTGTGGAAGTATTTCAACAGAAATGCGGACAACATTTGTCAAGCCGTGTGTTGCCTTTGTCAAGCTGTAATAAGTAGGGGTAAGGACGTTAACCACCTCGGAACATCCTCCCTTATACGTCACCTGCAGCGCATTCATCATAAGTCAGTGACAAGTTCAAAAACTTTGGGCGACAGCGGAAGCAGTCCACTGACCAGTAAATCCCTTCCTCTTGTAACCAAGCTCACGCAAACCACCCCACCAACTCCCTCAGTGTCAATTTCCTCCTTCCCCAGGAATGCCAATAGTCCTGCAGGCCATGTCACTGGCAATTCTGACAAGTCCTCTCCTGCCTGGGATTCCTCCGATGCATCCTTGCGTGTAACGCCTACTGCTGCTGGCGCTGCTGTTGTTGCTGCTGGGATTCGATGGTCATCCCAGAGGGGAAGTCGTAAGACCACTTTTACTACTTCCACCAAGCAATTGACTGTCCAACAGTCCTTTGCGAGGAAGATGAAATATCACAGCAGTCATCCTGCTGCAAAGCGGATAACTGAGGCCTTGGCATCCTGGGCGGTGAGAAACGTGGTTCCGGTATCCATCATTACTGCAGAGCCAACTATAGACTTGATTGAGGTACTGTGTCCCCGGTACCAAATACCATCTAGGTTCCATTTCTCTAGGCAGGCGATACCGAAAATGTACACAGACCTCAGAAAAAGACTCACCAGTGTCCTAAAAAATGCAGTTGTACCCAATGTCCACTTAACCACGGACATGTGGACAAGTGGAGCAGGGCAGACTCAGGACTATATGACTGTGACAGCCCACTGGGTAGATGTATGGACTCCCGCCGCAAGAACAGCAGCGGCGGCACCAGTAGCAGCATCTCGCAAACGCCAACTCTTTCCTAGGCAGGCTACGCTTTGTATCACCGCTTTCCAGAATACGCACACAGCTGAAAACCTCTTACGGCAACTGAGGAAGATCATCGCGGAATGGCTTACCCCAATTGGACTCTCCTGTGGATTTGTGGCATCGGACAACGCCAGCAATATTGTGTGTGCATTAAATATGGGCAAATTCCAGCACGTCCCATGTTTTGCACATACCTTGAATTTGGTGGTGCAGAATTATTTAAAAAACGAGAGGGGCGTGCAAGAGATGCTGTCGGTGGCCAGAAGAATTGCGGGACACTTTCGGCGTACAGACACCACGTACAGAAGACTGGAGCAACACCAAAAATGCCTGAACCTGCCCTGCCATCATCTGAAGCAAGAAGTGGTAACGAGGTGGAATTCAACCCTCTATATGCTTCAGAGGTTGGAGGAGCAGCAAAAGGCCATTCAAGCCTATACAACTGAGCACGATATAGAAGGTGGAATGCACCTGTCTCAAGCGCAGTGGAAAATGATTTCAACGTTGTGCAAGGTTCTGCAACCTTTTGAACTTGCCACACGTGAAGTCAGTTCAGACACTGCCAGCCTGAGTCAGGTCATTCCCCTCATCAGGCTTTTGCAGAAGAAGCTGGAGACATTGAAGGAGGAGCTAACACAGAGCGATTCCGCTAAGCATGTGGGACTTGTGGATGGAGCCCTTAATTCGCTTAACCAGGATTCACGGGTGGTCAATCTGTTGAAATCAGAGCACTACATTTTGGCCACCGTGCTCGATCCTAGATTTAAAACCTACGTTGGATCTCTCTTTCCGGCAGACACAAGTCTGCAGGGGTTCAAAGAACTGCTGGTGAGAAAATTGTCAAGTCAAGCGGAACGCGACCTGTCAACATCTCCTCCTTCACATTCTCCCGCAACTGGGGGTGCGAGGAAAAGGCTCAGAATTCCGAGCCCACCCGCTGGCGGTGATGCAGGGCAGTCTGGAGTGACTGCTGATGCTGACATCTGGTCCGGACTGAAGGACCTGCCAACGATTACGGACATGTCGTCTACTGTCACTGCATATGATTCTCTCCCCATTGAAAGAATGGTGGAGGATTATATGAGTGACCGCATCCAAGTAGGCACGTCAGACAGTCCGTACGTATACTGGCAGGAAAAAGAGGCAATTTGGAGGCCCTTGCACAAACTGTCTTTATTCTACCTAAGTTGCCCTCCCACAAGTGTGTACTCCGAAAGAGTGTTTAGTGCCGCCGCTCACCTTGTCAGCAATCGGCGTACGAGGTTACTTCCAGAAAATGTGGAGAAGATGATGTTCATTAAAATGAATTATAATCAATTCCTCCATGGAGACATTCACCAGCAGCAATTGCCTGACAGAGTACACAGGGAGTTGTGATGGTGGATTCCAGTGGGGACGAATTGATAATCTGTGAGGAGGGGGATGTACACGGTGATGAATCGGAGGATGATGATGAGGTGGACATCTTGCCTCTGTAGAGCCAGTTTGTGCAAGGAGAGATTAATTGCTTCTTTTTTGGTGGGGGTCCAAACCAACCCGTCATTTCAGTCACAGTCATGTGGCAGACCCTGTCACTGAAATGATGGGTTGGTTAAAGTGTGCATGTCCTGTTTATACAATATAAGGGTGGGTGGGAGGGCCCAAGGACAATTCCATCTTGTACCTCTTTTTTCTTTCATTTTTCTTTGCGTCATGTGCTGTTTTGGGAGTGTTTTTTTGAAGGGCCATCCTGCGTGACACTGCAGTGCCACTTCTAGATGGGCCAGGTGTTTGTGTCGGCCACTAGGGTCGCTGAGCTTAGTCACACAGCTACCTCATTGCGCCTCTTTTTTTTCTTCTTTGCGTCATGTGCTATTTGGGGAGTATTTTTTGGAAGGGCCATCCTGCCTGACACTGCAGTGCCACTCCTAGATGGGCCAGGTGTTTGTGTCGGCCACTTGGGTCGCTGAGCTTAGTCACACAGCTACCTCATTGCGCCTCTTTTTTTCTTTGCGTCATGTGCTGTTTGGGGAGTGTTTTTTGGAAGGGCCATCCTGCGTGACACTGCAGTGCCACTCCTAGATGGGCCAGGTGTTTGTGTCGGCCACTTGTGTCGCTGAGCTTAGTCACACAGCTACCTCATTGCGCCTCTTTTTTTCTTTGCGTCATGTGCTGTTTGGGGAGTGTTTTTTAGAAGGGCCATCCTGCGTGACACTGCAGTGCCACTCCTAGATGGGCCAGGTGTTTGTGTCGGCCACTTGGGTCGCTGAGCTTAGTCATCCAGCGACCTCGGTGCAAATTTTAGGACTAAAAATAATATTGTGAGGTGTGAGGTGTTCAGAATAGACTAAAAATGAGTGGAAATTATGGTTATTGAGGTTAATAATACTTTGGGATCAAAATGACCCCCAAATTCTATGATTTAAGCTGTTTTTTAGGGTTTTTTGAAAAAAACACCCGAATCCAAAACACACCCGAATCCGACAAAACAAATTCGGTGAGGTTTTGCCAAAACGCGTTCGAACCCAAAACACGGCCGCGGAACCGAACCCAAAACCAAAACACAAAACCCGAAAAATTTCCGGTGCACATCTCTAAGTGATGTGCATAGATGAGGGTGTGTGATGGAGGTGCAGTGACAGTGATGTGTATAGATGAGGGTGTGTGATGGAGGTGCAGTGACAGTGATGTGTACAGATGAGGGTGTGTGATGGAGGTGCAGTGACAGTGATGTGTATAGATGAGGGTGTGTGATGGAGGTGCAGTGACAGTGATGTGTATAGATGAGGGTGTGTGATGGAGGTACAGTGACAGTGATGTGTATAGATGAGGGTGTGTGATGGAGGTGCAGTGACAGTGATGTGTAAAGATGAGGGTGTGTGATGGAGGTGCAGTGACAGTGATGTGTAGAGATGAGGGTGTGTGATGGAGGTGCAGTGACAGTGATGTGTATAGATGAGGGTGTGTGATGGAGGTGCAGTGACAGTGATGTGTATAGATGAGGGTGTGTGATGGAGGTGTAGTGACAGTGATGTGTATAGATGAGGGTGTGTGATGGAGGTGCAGTGACAGTGATGTGTATAGATGAGGGTGTGTGATGGAGGTGCAGTGACAGTGATGTGTATAGATGAGGGTGTGTGATGGAGGTGCAGTGACAGTGATGTGTATAGATGAGGGTGTGTGATGGAGGTGCAGTGACAGTGATGTGTATAGATGAGGGTGTGTGATGGAGGTACAGTGACAGTGATGTGTATAGATGAGGGTGTGTGATGGAGGTGCAGTGACAGTGATATGTATAGATGAGGGTGTATGATGGAGGTGCAGTGACAGTGATGTGTATAGATGAGGGTGTATGATGGAGGTGCAGTGACAGTGATGTGTATAGATGAGGGTGTATGATGGAGGTGCAGTGACAGTGATGTGTATAGATGAGGGTGTGTGATGGAGGTGCAGTGACAGTGATGTGTATAGATGAGGGTGTGTGATGGAAGTGCAGTGACAGTGATGTGTACAGATGAGGGTGTGTGATGGATGTGCAGTGACAGTAATGTGTATAGATGAGGGTGTGTGATGGAGGTGCAGTGACAGTGATGTGTATAGATGAGGGTGTGTGATGGAGGTGCAGTGACAGTGATGTGTATAGATGAGGGAGTGTGATGGAGATGCAGTGACAGTGATGTGTATAGATGAGGGTTTGTGATGGAGGTGCAGTGACAGTGATGTGTATAGATGAGGGTGTGTGATGGAGGTGCAGTGACAGTGATGTGTATAGATGAGGGTGTGTGATGGAGGTGCAGTGACAGTGATGTGTATAGATGAGGGTGTGTGATGGAGGTGCAGTGACAGTGATGTGTATAGATGAGGGTGTGTGATGGAGGTGCAGTGACAGTGATGTGTATAGATGAGGGTGTGTGATGGAGGTGCAGTGACAGTGATGTGTATAGATGAGGGTGTGTGATGGAGGTGCAGTGACAGTGATGTGTATAGATGAGGGTGTGATGGAGGTGCAGTGACAGTGATGTGTATAGATGAGGGTGTGTGAAGTAGAGATGAGCGGGTTCGGTTTCTCTGAATCCGAACCCGCCAGAACTTCATGTTTTTTTTCACGGGTCCGAGCGACTCGGATCTTCCCGCCTTGCTCGGTTAACCCGAGCGCGCCCGAACGTCATCATGACGCTGTCGGATTCTCGCGAGGCTCGGATTCTATCGCGAGACTCGGATTCTATATAAGGAGCCGCGCGTCGCCGCCATTTTCACACGTGCATTGAGATTGATAGGGAGAGGACGTGGCTGGCGTCCTCTCCGTTTAGAATAGATTAGAGAGACACTTGATTTACTAATTTTGGGGAGCATTAGGAGTACTCAGTACAGTGCAGAGTTTTGCTGATAGTGACCACCAGTTTTATTTATAATCCGTTCTCTGCCTGAAAAAAGCGATACACAGCACACAGTGACTCAGTCACATACCATATCTGTGTGCACTGCTCAGGCTCAGGCCAGTGTGCTGCATCATCTATTATCTATATATAATATTATATATATCTGTCTGACTGCTCAGCTCACACAGCTTATAATTGTGGGGGAGACTGGGGAGCACTACTGCAGTGCCAGTTATAGGTTATAGCAGGAGCCAGGAGTACATAATATATTATATAGTGAGTGACCACCAGACACACAGTGCAGTTTATTTAATATATCCGTTCTCTGCCTGAAAAAAGCGATACACACAGTGACTCAGTCAGTCACATACCATATCTGTGTGCACTGCTCAGGCTCAGGCCAGTGTGCTGCATCATCTATATATATATTATATATCTGTCTGACTGCTCAGCTCACACAGCTTATAATTGTGGGGGAGACTGGGGAGCACTACTGCAGTGCCAGTTATAGGTTATAGCAGGAGCCAGGAGTACATAATATTATATTAAAATTAAACAGTGCACACTTTTGCTGCAGGAGTGCCACTGCCAGTGTGACTAGTGACCAGTGACCTGACCACCAGTATATATAATATTAGTAGTATACTATCTCTTTATCAACCAGTCTATATATTAGCAGCAGACACAGTACAGTGCGGTAGTTCACGGCTGTGGCTACCTCTGTGTCGGCACTCGGCAGCCCGTCCATAATTGTATATACCACCTAACCGTGGTTTTTTTTTCTTTCTTTATACATACATACTAGTTACGAGTATACTATCTCTTTATCAACCAGTCTATATTAGCAGCAGACACAGTACAGTGCGGTAGTTCACGGCTGTGGCTACCTCTGTGTCGGCACTCGGCAGCCCGTCCATAATTGTATATACCACCTAACCGTGGTTTTTTTTTCTTTCTTTATACATACATACTAGTTACGAGTATACTATCTCTTTATCAACCAGTCTATATTAGCAGCAGACACAGTACAGTGCGGTAGTTCACGGCTGTGGCTACCTCTGTGTCGGCACTCGGCAGCCCGTCCATAATTGTATATACCACCTAACCGTGGTTTTTTTTTCTTTCTTTATACATACATACTAGTTACGAGTATACTATCTCTTTATCAACCAGTCTATATATTAGCAGCAGACACAGTACAGTGCGGTAGTTCACGGCTGTGGCTACCTCTGTGTCGGCACTCGGCAGCCCGTCCATAATTGTATATACCACCTAACCGTGGTTTTTTTTTCTTTCTTTATACATACATACTAGTTACGAGTATACTATCTCTTTATCAACCAGTCTATATTAGCAGCAGACACAGTACAGTGCGGTAGTTCACGGCTGTGGCTACCTCTGTGTCGGCACTCGGCAGCCCGTCCATAATTGTATATACCACCTAACCGTGGTTTTTTTTTCTTTCTTTATACATACATACTAGTTACGAGTATACTATCTCTTTATCAACCAGTCTATATATTAGCAGCAGACACAGTACAGTGCGGTAGTTCACGGCTGTGGCTACCTCTGTGTCGGCACTCGGCAGCCCGTCCATAATTGTATATACCACCTAACCGTGGTTTTTTTTTCTTTCTTTATACATACATACTAGTTACGAGTATACTATCTCTTTATCAACCAGTCTATATTAGCAGCAGACACAGTACAGTGCGGTAGTTCACGGCTGTGGCTACCTCTGTGTCGGCACTCGGCAGCCCGTCCATAATTGTATATACCACCTAACCGTGGTTTTTTTTTCTTTCTTTATACATACATACTAGTTACGAGTATACTATCTCTTTATCAACCAGTCTATATATTAGCAGCAGACACAGTACAGTGCGGTAGTTCACGGCTGTGGCTACCTCTGTGTCGGCACTCGGCAGCCCGTCCATAATTGTATACTAGTATCCAATCCATCCATCTCCATTGTTTACCTGAGGTGCCTTTTAGTTGTGCCTATTAAAATATGGAGAACAAAAATGTTGAGGTTCCAAAATTAGGGAAAGATCAAGATCCACTTCCACCTCGTGCTGAAGCTGCTGCCACTAGTCATGGCCGAGACGATGAAATGCCAGCAACGTCGTCTGCCAAGGCCGATGCCCAATGTCATAGTACAGAGCATGTCAAATCCAAAACACCAAATATCAGTAAAAAAAGGACTCCAAAACCTAAAATAAAATTGTCGGAGGAGAAGCGTAAACTTGCCAATATGCCATTTACCACACGGAGTGGCAAGGAACGGCTGAGGCCCTGGCCTTTGTTCATGGCTAGTGGTTCAGCTTCACATGAGGATGGAAGCACTCAGCCTCTCGCTAGAAAAATGAAAAGACTCAAGCTGGCAAAAGCAGCACAGCAAAGAACTGTGCATTCTTCGAAATCCCAAATCCACAAGGAGAGTCCAATTGTGTCGGTTGCGATGCCTGACCTTCCCAACACTGGACGTGAAGAGCATGCGCCTTCCACCATTTGCACGCCCCCTGCAAGTGCTGGAAGGAGCACCCGCAGTCCAGTTCCTGATAGTCAGATTGAAGATGTCAGTGTTGAAGTACACCAGGATGAGGATATGGGTGTTGCTGGTGCTGGGGAGGAAATTGACCAGGAGGATTCTGATGGTGAGGTGGTTTGTTTAAGTCAGGCACCCGGGGAGACACCTGTTGTCCGTGGGAGGAATATGGCCGTTGACATGCCAGGTGAAAATACCAAAAAAATCAGCTCTTCGGTGTGGAGGTATTTCACCAGAAATGCGGACAACAGGTGTCAAGCCGTGTGTTCCCTTTGTCAAGCTGTAATAAGTAGGGGTAAGGACGTTAACCACCTCGGAACATCCTCCCTTATACGTCACCTGCAGCGCATTCATAATAAGTCAGTGACAAGTTCAAAAACTTTGGGTGACAGCGGAAGCAGTCCACTGACCAGTAAATCCCTTCCTCTTGTAACCAAGCTCACGCAAACCACCCCACCAACTCCCTCAGTGTCAATTTCCTCCTTCCCCAGGAATGCCAATAGTCCTGCAGGCCATGTCACTGGCAATTCTGACGAGTCCTCTCCTGCCTGGGATTCCTCCGATGCATCCTTGCGTGTAACGCCTACTGCTGCTGGCGCTGCTGTTGTTGCCGCTGGGAGTCGATGGTCATCCCAGAGGGGAAGTCGTAAGCCCACTTGTACTACTTCCAGTAAGCAATTGACTGTTCAACAGTCCTTTGCGAGGAAGATGAAATATCACAGCAGTCATCCTACTGCAAAGCGGATAACTGAGGCCTTGGCATCCAGGGTGGAGAGAAACGTGGTTCCGGTATCCATCATTACTGCAGAGCCAACTAGAGACTTGTTGGAGGTACTGTGTCCCCGGTACCAAATACCATCTAGGTTCCATTTCTCTAGGCAGGCGATACCGAAAATGTACACAGACCTCAGAAAAAGAGTCACCAGTGTCCTAAAAAATGCAGCTGTACCCAATGTCCACTTAACCACGGACATGTGGACAAGTGGAGCAGGGCAGGGTCAGGACTATATGACTGTGACAGCCCACTGGGTAGATGTATGGACTCCCGCCGCAAGAACAGCAGCGGCGGCACCAGTAGCAGCATCTCGCAAACGCCAACTCTTTCCTAGGCAGGCTACGCTTTGTATCACCGGTTTCCAGAATACGCACACAGCTGAAAACCTCTTACGGCAACTGAGGAAGATCATCGCGGAATGGCTTACCCCAATTGGACTCTCCTGTGGATTTGTGGCATCGGACAACGCCAGCAATATTGTGTGTGCATTAAATATGGGCAAATTCCAGCACGTCCCATGTTTTGCACATACCTTGAATTTGGTGGTGCAGAATTTTTTAAAAAACGACAGGGGCGTGCAAGAGATGCTGTCGGTGGCCAGAAGAATTGCGGGACACTTTCGGCGTACAGGCACCACGTACAGAAGACTGGAGCACCACCAAAAACTACTGAACCTGCCCTGCCATCATCTGAAGCAAGAAGTGGTAACGAGGTGGAATTCAACCCTCTATATGCTTCAGAGGTTGGAGGAGCAGCAAAAGGCCATTCAAGCCTATACAATTGAGCACGATATAGTAGGTGGAATGCACCTGTCTCAGGCGCAGTGGAGAATGATTTCAACGTTGTGCAAGGTTCTGATGCCCTTTGAACTTGCCACACGTGAAGTCAGTTCAGACACTGCCAGCCTGAGTCAGGTCATTCCCCTCATCAGGCTTTTGCAGAAGAAGCTGGAGGCATTGAAGAAGGAGCTAAAAGGGAGCGATTCCGCTAGGCATGTGGGACTTGTGGATGCAGCCCTTAATTCGCTTAACAAGGATTCACGGGTGGTCAATCTGTTGAAATCAGAGCACTACATTTTGGCCACCGTGCTCGATCCTAGATTTAAAGCCTACCTTGGATCTCTCTTTCCGGCAGACACAGGTCTGCTGGGGTTGAAAGACCTGCTGGTGACAAAATTGTCAAGTCAAGCGGAACGTGACCTGTCAACATCTCCTCCTTCACATTCTCCCGCAACTGGGGGTGCGAGGAAAAGGCTCAGAATTCCGAGCCCACCCGCTGGCGGTGATGCAGGGCAGTCTGGAGCGACTGCTGATGCTGACATCTGGTCCGGACTGAAGGACCTGACAACGATTACGGACATGTCGTCTACTGTCACTGCATATGATTCTCTCAACATTGATAGAATGGTGGAGGATTATATGAGTGACCGCATCCAAGTAGGCACGTCACACAGTCCGTACTTATACTGGCAGGAAAAAGAGGCAATTTGGAGGCCCTTGCACAAACTGGCTTTATTCTACCTAAGTTGCCCTCCCACAAGTGTGTACTCCGAAAGAGTGTTTAGTGCCGCCGCTCACCTTGTCAGCAATCGGCGTACGAGGTTACATCCAGAAAATGTGGAGAAGATGATGTTCATTAAAATGAATTATAATCAATTCCTCCGCGGAGACATTGACCAGCAGCAATTGCCTCCACAAAGTACACAGGGAGCTGAGATGGTGGATTCCAGTGGGGACGAATTGATAATCTGTGAGGAGGGGGATGTACACGGTGATATATCGGAGGGTGAAGATGAGGTGGACATCTTGCCTCTGTAGAGCCAGTTTGTGCAAGGAGAGATTAATTGCTTCTTTTTTGGGGGGGGTCCAAACCAACCCGTCATATCAGTCACAGTCGTGTGGCAGACCCTGTCACTGAAATGATGGGTTGGTTAAAGTGTGCATGTCCTGTTTTGTTTATACAACATAAGGGTGGGTGGGAGGGCCCAAGGACAATTCAATCTTGCACCTCTTTTTTCTTTTCTTTTTCTTTGCATCATGTGCTGATTGGGGAGGTTTTTTTGGAAGGGACATCCTGCGTGACACTGCAGTGCCACTCCTAGATGGGCCCGGTGTTTGTGTCGGCCACTAGGGTCGCTAATCTTACTCACACAGTCAGCTACCTCATTGCGCCTCTTTTTTTCTTTGCGTCATGTGCTGTTTGGGGAGGGTTTTTTGGAAGGGACATCCTGCGTGACACTACAGTGCCACTCCTAGATGGGCCCGGTGTTTGTGTCGGCCACTAGGGTCGCTAATCTTACTCACACAGCTACCTCATTGCGCCTCTTTTTTTCTTTGCGTCATGTGCTGTTTGGGGAGGGTTTTTTGGAAGGGACATCCTGCGTGACACTGCAGTGCCACTCCTAGATGGGCCCGGTGTTTGTGTCGGCCACTAGGGTCGCTAATCTTACTCACACAGCTACCTCATTGCGCCTCTTTTTTTCTTTGCGTCATGTGCTGTTTGGGGAGGGTTTTTTGGAAGGGCCATCCTGCGTGACACTGCAGTGCCACTCCTAGATGGGCCCGGTGTTTGTGTCGGCCACTAGGGTCGCTAATCTTACTCACACAGCTACCTCATTGCGCCTCTTTTTTTCTTTGCGTCATGTGCTGTTTGGGGAGGGTTTTTTGGAAGGGACATCCTGCGTGACACTGCAGTGCCACTCCTAGATGGGCCCGGTGTTTGTGTCGGCCACTAGGGTCGCTTATCTTACTCACACAGCGACCTCGGTGCAAATTTTAGGACTAAAAATAATATTGTGAGGTGTGAGGTATTCAGAATAGACTGAAAATGAGTGTAAATTATGGTTTTTGAGGTTAATAATACTTTGGGATCAAAATGACCCCCAAATTCTATGATTTAAGCTGTTTTTTAGTGTTTTTTGAAAAAAACACCCGAATCCAAAACACACCTGAATCCGACAAAAAAAATTCGGTGAGGTTTTGCCAAAACGCGTTCGAACCCAAAACACGGCCGCGGAACCGAACCCAAAACCAAAACACAAAACCCGAAAAATTTCAGGCGCTCATCTCTAGTGTGAAGGTGGTGCAGTGACAGTGATGTGTATAGATGAGGGTGTGTGATGGAGGTGCAGTGACAGTGATGTGTATAGATGAGGGTGTATGATGGAGGTGCAGTGACAGTGATGTGTATAGATGAGGATGTGTGATGGAGGTGCAGTGACAGTGATGTGTATAGATGAGGGTGTATGATGGAGGTGCAGTGACAGTGATGTGTATAGATGAGGATGTGTGATGGAGGTGCAGTGACAGTGATGTGTATAGATGAGGGTGTATGATGGAGGTGCAGTGACAGTGATGTGTATAGATGAGGATGTGTGATGGAGGTGCAGTGACAGTGATGTGTATAGATGAGGGTGTGTGATGGAGGTGCAGTGACAGTGATGTGTATAGATGAGGGTGTGTGATGGAGGTGCAGTGACAGTGATGTGTATAGATGAGGGTGTATGATGGAGGTGCAGTGACAGTGATGTGTATAGATGAGGATGTGTGATGGAGGTGCAGTGACAGTGATGTGTACAGATGAGGGTGTGTGATGGAGGTGCAGTGACAGTGATATGTATAGATGAGGGTGTGTGATGGAGGTGCAGTGACAGTTATGTGTATAGATGATGGTGTGTGATGGTGGTGCAGTGACAGTGATGTGTATAGATGAGGGTGTATGATGGAGGTGCAGTGACAATAATGTGTATAGATGAGTGTGTATGATGGAGGTGCAGTGACAGTGATGTATATAGATGAGGGTGTATGATGGAGGTGCAGTGACAGTGATGTGTATATATGAGGGTGTATGATGAAGGTGCAGTGACAGTGATGTGTATAGAAGAGGGTGTGTGATGGAGGTGCAGTGACACTGATGTGTATAGATGAGGGTGTGTGATGGAGGTGCAGTGACAGTGATGTGTATAGATGAGGGTGTGTGATGGAGGTGCAGTGACAGTGATGTGTATAGATGAGGGTGTATGATGGAGGTGCAGTGACAGTGATGTGTATAGATGAGGATGTGTGATGGAGGTGCAGTGACAGTTATGTGTATAGATGATGGTGTGTGATGGTGGTGCAGTGACAGTGATGTGTATAGATGAGGGTGTGTGATAGAGATGCAGTGACAGTGATGTGTATAGATGAGGGTGTGTGATGGAGGTTTAGTGACAGTGATGTGTATAGATGAGGGTGTGTGATGGAGGTGCAGTGACAGTGATGTGAATAGATGAGGGTGTGTGATGGAGGTGCAGTGACAGTGATGTGTATAGATGAGGTGTGTGATGGAGGTGCAGTGACAGTGATGTGTACAGATGAGGGTGTGTGATGGAGGTGCAGTGACAGTGATGTGTATAGATGAGGGTGTGTGATGGAGGTGCAGTGACAGTGATGTGTATAGATGAGGGTGTGTGATGGAGGTGCAGTGACAGTGATGTGTATAGATGAGGGTGTGTGATGGATGTGCAGTGACAGTTGTGTGTATAGATGAGGGTGTGTGATGTAGGTGCAGTGACAGTGATGTGTATAGATGAGGGTGTGTGATGGAGGTACAGTGACAGTGATGTGTATAGATGATGGTGTGTGATGGAGGTGCAGTGACAGTCATGTGTATAGATGAGGGTGTGTGATTGAGGTGCAGTGACAGTGATGTGTATAGATGAGGGTGTGTGATGGAGGTGCAGTGACAGTGATGTGTATAGATGAGGGTGTGTGATGGAGGTGCAGTGACAGTGATGTGTATAGATGAGGGTGTGTGATGGAGGTGCAGTGACAGTGATGTGTATAGATGAGGGTGTATGATGGAGGTGCAGTGACAGTGATGTGTGTAGATGAGGGTGTGTGATGGAGGTGCAGTGACAGTGATGTGTATAGATGAGGGTGTGTGATGGAGGTGCAGTGACAGTGATGTGTATAGATGAGGGTGTGTGATGGAGGTGCAGTGACAGTGATGTGTATAGATGAGGGTGTGTGATGGAGGTGCAGTGACAGTGATGTGTATAGATGAGGGTGTATGATGGAGGTACAGTGACAGTGATGTGTATAGATGATGGTGTGTGATGGAGGTGCAGTGACAGTCATGTGTATAGATGAGGGTGTGTGATGGTGATGCAGTGACAGTGATGTGTACAGATGAGGGTGTGTGATGGAGGTGCAATGACAGTGATGTGTATAGATGAGGGTGTGTGATGGAGGTGCAGTGACAGTGATGTGTATAGATGAGGGTGTATGATGGAGGTACAGTGACAGTGATGTGTATAGATGATGGTGTGTGATGGAGGTGCAGTGACAGTCATGTGTATAGATGAGGGTGTGTGATGGTGATGCAGTGACAGTGATGTGTACAGATGAGGGTGTGTGATGGAGGTGCAATGACAGTGATGTGTATAGATGAGGATGTGTGATGGAGGTGCAGTGACAGTGATGTGTATAGATGAGGGTGTGTGATGGAGGTGCAGTGACAGTGATGTGTATAGATGAGGGTGTATGATGGAGGTACAGTGACAGTGATGTGTATAGATGATGGTGTGTGATGGAGGTGCAGTGACAGTCATGTGTATAGATGAGGGTGTGTGATGGTGATGCAGTGACAGTGATGTGTACAGATGAGGGTGTGTGATGGAGGTGCAGTGACAGTGATGTGTATAGATGAGGATGTGTGATGGAGGTGCAGTGACAGTCATGTGTATAGATGAGGGTGTGTGATTGAGGTGCAGTGACAGTGATGTGTATAGATGAGGGTGTGTGATTGAGGTGCAGTGACAGTGATGTGTATAGATGAGGGTGTGTGATGGAGGTGCAGTGACAGTGATGTGTATAGATGAGGGTGTATGATGGAGGTGCAGTGACAGTGATGTGTACAGATGAGGGTGTATGATGGAGGTGCAGTGACAGTGATGTGTATAGATGATGGTGTGTGATGGAGGTGCAGTGACAGTGATGTGTATAGATGATGGTGTGTGATGGAGGTGCAGTGACAGTCATGTGTATAGATGAGGGTGTGTGATTGAGGTGCAGTGACAGTGATGTGTATAGATGAGGGTGTGTGATGGAGGTGCAGTGACAGTGATGTGTATAGATGAGGGTGTGTGATGGAGGTGCAGTGACAGTGATGTGTATAGATGAGGGTGTGTGATGGAGGTGCAGTGACAGTGATGTGTACAGATGAGGGTGTGTGATGGAGGTGCAGTGACAGTGATGTGTACAGATGAGGGTGTGTGATGGAGGTGCAGTGACGGTGATGTGTACAGATGAGGGTGTGTGATGGAGGTGCAGTGACAGTGATGTGTATAGATGAGGGTGTATGATGGAGGTGCAGTGACAGTGATGTGTATAGATGAGGGTGTGTGATGGAGGTGCAGTAACAGTGATGTGTATAGATGAGGGTGTATGATGGAGGTGCAGTGACAGTGATGTGTATAGATGAGGGTGTATGATGGAGGGGCAGTGACAGTGATGTGTATAGATGAGGGTGTATGATAGAGGTGCAGTGACAGTGATGTGTACAGATGAGGGTGTGTGATGGAGGTGCAGTGACAGTGATGTGTATAGATGAGGGTGTGTGATGGAGGTGCAGTGACAGTGATGTGTACAGATGAGGGTGTGTGATGGAGGTGCAGTGATAGTGATGTGTATAGATGAGGGTGTGTGATGGAGAAGCAGTGACAGTGATGTGTATAGATGAGGGTATATGATGGAGGTGCAGTGACAGTGATGTGTACAGATGAGGGTGTGTGATGGAGGTGCAGTGACAGTGATGTGTACAGATGAGGGAGTATGATGGAGGTGCAGTGACAGTGATGTGTATAGATGAGGGTGTATGATGGATGTGCAGTGACAGTGATGTGTATAGATGAGGGTGTGTGATGGAGGTGCAGTGACAGTGATGTGTACAGATGAGGGTGTATGATGGAGGTGCAGTGACAGTGATGTGTACAGATGAGGGTGTATGATGAAAGTGCAGTGACAGTGATGAGTATGGATGAGGGTGTGTGATGGAGGTGCAGTGACAGTGATGTGTATAGATGAGGGTGTATGATGGAGGTGCAGTGACAGTGATGTGTATAGATAAGGGTGTGTGATGGAGGTACAGTGACAGTGATGTGTATTATAGATGAGGGTGTATGATGGAGGTGCAGTGACAGGGATGTATATAGATGAGGGTGTGTGATGGAGGTGCAGTGACAGTGATGTGTATAGATGAGGGTGTGTGATGGAGGTACAGTGACAGTGATGTGTATTATAGATGAGGGTGTATGATGGAGGTGCAGTGACAGGGATGTATATAGATGAGGGTGTGTGATGGAGGTGCAGTGACAGTGATGTGTATAGATGAGGGTGTGTGATGGAGGTGCAGTGACAGTGATGTGTATAGATGAGGGTGTGTGATGGAGGTGCAGTGACAGTGATGTGTACAGATGAGGGTGTGTGATGGAGGTGCAGTGACAGTGATGTGTATAGATGAGGGTGTGTGATGAAGGTGCAGTGACAGTGATGTGTATAGATGAGGGTGTGTGATGGAGGTGCAGTGACAGTGGTGTGTATAGATGAGGGTGTGTGATGGAGGTGCAGTGACAGTGATGTGTATAGATGAGGGTGTGTGATGGAGGTGCAGTGACAGTGATGTGTATAGATGAGGGTGTATGATGGAGGTGCAGTGACAGTGATGTGTATAGATGAGGGTGTGTGATGGAGGTGCAGTGACAGTGATGTGTACAGATGAGGGTGTGTGATGGAGGTGCAGTGACAGTGGTGTGTATAGTAGAGATGAGCGCCTGAAATTTTTCGGGTTTTGTGTTTTGGTTTTGGGTTCGGTTCCGCGGCCGTGTTTTGGGTTCGAACGCGTTTTGGCAAAACCTCACCGAATTATTTTTGTCGGATTCGGGTGTGTTTTGGATTCGGGTGTTTTTTTCCAAAAACACTAAAAAACAGCTTAAATCATAGAATTTGGGGGTCATTTTGATCCCAAAGTATTATTAACCTCAAAAACCATAATTTACACTCATTTTCAGTCTATTCTGAATACCTCACACCTCACAATATTATTTTTAGTCCTAAAATTTGCACCGAGGTCGCTGTGTGAGTAAGATAAGCGACCCTAGTGGCCGACACAAACACCGGGCCCATCTAGGAGTGTCACTGCAGTGTCACGCAGGATGTCCCTTCCAAAAAACCCTCCCCAAACAGCACATGACGCAAAGAAAAAAAGAGGCGCAATGAGGTAGCTGTGTGAGTAAGATTAGCAACCCTAGTGGCCGACACAAACACCGGGCCCATCTAGGAGTGGCACTGCAGTGTCACGCAGGATGGCCCTTCCAAAAAACCCTCCCCAAACAGCACATGACGCAAAGAAAAAAAGAGGCGCAATGAGGTAGCTGTGTGAGTAAGATTAGCGACCCTAGTGGCCGACACAAACACCGGGCCCATCTAGGAGTGGCACTGCAGTGTCACGCAGGATGGCCCTTCCAAAAAACCCTCCCCAAACAGCACATGACGCAAAGAAAAAAAGAGGCGCAATGAGGTAGCTGACTGTGTGAGTAAGATTAGCGACCCTAGTGGCCGACACAAACACCGGGCCCATCTAGGAGTGGCACTGCAGTGTCACGCAGGATGTCCCTTCCAAAAAACCCTCCCCAAACAGCACATGACGCAAAGAAAAAAAGAGGCGCAATGAGGTAGCTGTGTGAGTAAGATTAGCGACCCTAGTGGCCGACACAAACACCGGGCCCATCTAGGAGTGGCACTGCAGTGTCACGCAGGATGTCCCTTCCAAAAAACCCTCCCCAATCAGCACATGATGCAAAGAAAAAGAAAAGAAAAAAGAGGTGCAAGATGGAATTATCCTTGGGCCCTCCCACCCACCCTTATGTTGTATAAACAAAACAGGACATGCACACTTTAACCAACCCATCATTTCAGTGACAGGGTCTGCCACACGACTGTGACTGATATGACGGGTTGGTTTGGACCCCCCCCAAAAAAGAAGCAATTAATCTCTCCTTGCACAAACTGGCTCTACAGAGGCAAGATGTCCACCTCATCTTCACCCTCCGATATATCACCGTGTACATCCCCCTCCTCACAGATTATCAATTCGTCCCCACTGGAATCCACCATCTCAGCTCCCTGTGTACTTTGTGGAGGCAATTGCTGCTGGTCAATGTCTCCGCGGAGGAATTGATTATAATTCATTTTAATGAACATCATCTTCTCCACATTTTCTGGATGTAACCTCGTACGCCGATTGCTGACAAGGTGAGCGGCGGCACTAAACACTCTTTCGGAGTACACACTTGTGGGAGGGCAACTTAGGTAGAATAAAGCCAGTTTGTGCAAGGGCCTCCAAATTGCCTCTTTTTCCTGCCAGTATAAGTACGGACTGTGTGACGTGCCTACTTGGATGCGGTCACTCATATAATCCTCCACCATTCTATCAATGTTGAGAGAATCATATGCAGTGACAGTAGACGACATGTCCGTAATCGTTGTCAGGTCCTTCAGTCCGGACCAGATGTCAGCATCAGCAGTCGCTCCAGACTGCCCTGCATCACCGCCAGCGGGTGGGCTCGGAATTCTGAGCCTTTTCCTCGCACCCCCAGTTGCGGGAGAATGTGAAGGAGGAGATGTTGACAGGTCGCGTTCCGCTTGACTTGACAATTTTGTCACCAGCAGGTCTTTCAACCCCAGCAGACCTGTGTCTGCCGGAAAGAGAGATCCAAGGTAGGCTTTAAATCTAGTATCGAGCACGGTGGCCAAAATGTAGTGCTCTGATTTCAACAGATTGACCACCCGTGAATCCTTGTTAAGCGAATTAAGGGCTGCATCCACAAGTCCCACATGCCTAGCGGAATCGCTCCGTGTTAGCTCCTTCTTCAATGCCTCCAGCTTCTTCTGCAAAAGCCTGATGAGGGGAATGACCTGACTCAGGCTGGCAGTGTCTGAACTGACTTCACGTGTGGCAAGTTCAAAGGGCATCAGAACCTTGCACAACGTTGAAATCATTCTCCACTGCACTTGAGACAGGTGCATTCCATCTCCTATATCGTGCTCAATTGTATAGGCTTGAATGGCCTTTTGCTGCTCCTCCAACCTCTGAAGCATATAGAGGGTTGAATTCCACCTCGTTACCACTTCTTGCTTCAGATGATGGCAGGGCAGGTTCAGTAGTTTTTGGTGGTGCTCCAGTCTTCTGTACGTGGTGCCTGTACGCCGAAAGTGTCCCGCAATTTTTCTGGCCACCGACAGCATCTCTTGCACGCCCCTGTCGTTTTTTAAAAAATTCTGCACCACCAAATTCAAGGTATGTGCAAAACATGGGCCCTCATTCCGAGTTGTTCGCTCGGTATTTTTCATCGCATCGCAGTGAGAATTCTCTTAGTGCGCATGCGTAATGTTCGCACTGCGCATGCGTCAAGTAACTTTACTAAGAAGAAAGTAATTTTACTCACGGCTTTTTCGTCGCTCCGGAGAACGCATTGTGATTGACAGGAAATGGGTGTTACTGGGCGGATGTACGGCGTTTTAGGGGCGTGTGGCAGGAAACGCTACCGTTTCCGGAAAAAACGCAGGCGTGTCTGGAGAAACGGTGGGAGTGCTTGGGCGAACGCTGGGTGTGTTTATGACGTCAGCCGGGACCGAAAAGCACTGAATTGATCGCACAGGCAGAGTAAGTCTGGAGTTACTCAGAAACTGCTAACTCGGTTTTGATCGCAATATTGCGAATACATCGGTCGCACATTTAAGATGTTTAGATTCACTCCCAGTAGGCGGCGGCTTAGCGTGTGTAACTCTGCTATAATCGCCTTGCGAGCGAACAACTCGGAATGAGGGCCATGGGACGTGCTGGAATTTGCCCATATTTAATGCACACACAATATTGCTGGCGTTGTCCGATGCCACAAATCCACAGGAGAGTCCAATTGGGGTAAGCCATTCCGCGATGATCTTCCTCAGTTGCCGTAAGAGGTTTTCAGCTGTGTGCGTATTCTGGAAAGCGGTGATACAAAGCGTAGCCTGCCTAGGAAAGAGTTGGCGTTTGCGAGATGCTGCTACTGGTGCCGCCGCTGCTGTTCTTGCGGCGGGAGTCCATACATCTACCCAGTGGGCTGTCACAGTCATATAGTCCTGACCCTGCCCTGCTCCACTTGTCCACATGTCCGTGGTTAAGTGGACATTGGGTACAACTGCATTTTTTAGGACACTGGTGAGTCTTTTTCTGACGTCCGTGTACATTCTCGGTATCGCCTGCCTAGAGAAGTGGAACCTAGATGGTATTTGGTAACGGGGGCACACTGCCTCAATAAATTGTCTAGTTCCCTGTGAACTAACGGCGGATACCGGACGCACGTCTAACACCAACATAGTTGTCAAGGACTCAGTTATCCGCTTTGCAGTAGGATGACTGCTGTGATATTTCATCTTCCTCGCAAAGGACTGTTGAACAGTCAATTGCTTACTGGAAGTAGTACAAGTGGGCTTACGACTTCCCCTCTGGGATGACCATCGACTCCCAGCGGCAACAACAGCAGCGCCAGCAGCAGTAGGCGTTACACGCAAGGATGCATCGGAGGAATCCCAGGCAGGAGAGGACTCGTCAGACTTGCCAGTGACATGGCCTGCAGGACTATTGGCATTCCTGGGGAAGGAGGAAATTGACACTGAGGGAGTTGGTGGGGTGGTTTGCGTGAGCTTGGTTACAAGAGGAAGGGATTTACTGGTCAGTGGACTGCTTCCGCTGTCACCCAAAGTTTTTGAACTTGTCACTGACTTATTATGAATGCGCTGCAGGTGACGTATAAGGGAGGATGTTCCGAGGTGGTTAACGTCCTTACCCCTACTTATTACAGCTTGACAAAGGGAACACACGGCTTGACACCTGTTGTCCGCATTTCTGGTGAAATACCTCCACACCGAAGAGCTGATTTTTTTGGTATTTTCACCTGGCATGTCAACGGCCATATTCCTCCCACGGACAACAGGTGTCTCCCCGGGTGCCTGACTTAAACAAACCACCTCACCATCAGAATCCTTCTGGTCAATTTCCTCCCCAGCGCCAGCAACACCCATATCCTCCTCATCCTGGTGTACTTCAACACTGACATCTTCAATCTGACTATCAGGAACTGGACTGCGGGTGCTCCTTCCAGCACTTGCAGGGGGCATGCAAATAGTGGAAGGCGCATGCTCTTCACGTCCAGTGTTGGGAAGGTCAGGCATCGCAACCGACACAATTGGACTCTCCTTGTGGATTTGGGATTTCAAAGAACGCACAGTTCTTTGCGGTGCTTTTGCCAGCTTGAGTCTTTTCAGTTTTCTAGCGAGAGGCTGAGTGCTTCCATCCTCATGTGAAGCTGAACCACTAGCCATGAACATAGGCCAGGGCCTCAGCCGTTCCTTGCCACTCCGTGTGGTAAATGGCATATTGGCAAGTTTACGCTTCTCCTCCGACAATTTTATTTTAGGTTTTGGAGTCCTTTTTTTTCTGATATTTGGTGTTTTGGATTTGACATGCTCTGTACTATGACATTGGGCATCGGCCTTGGCAGACGACGTTGCTGGCATTTCATCGTCTCGGCCATGACTAGTGGCAGCAGCTTCAGCACGAGGTGGAAGTGGATCTTGATCTTTCCCTAATTTTGGAACCTCAACTTTTTTGTTCTCCATATTTTATAGGCAGAACTAAAAGGCACCTCAGGTAAACAATGGAGATGGATGGATTGGATACTAGTATACAATTATGGACGGACTGCCACGGTTAGGTGGTATAAAAATACCACGGTTAGGTGGTATATATTGTAATACAATTATGGATGGACGGACTGCCTGCCGAGTGCCGACACAGAGGTAGCCACAGCCGTGAACTACCGCACTGTACACTGGTTGATAAAGAGATAGTAGTATACTCGTAACAACTAGTATGACTGACTATGACGGTATAAAGAATGAAAAAAAAACCACGGTTAGGTGGTATATATTGTAATACAATTATGGATGGACGGACTGCCTGCCGAGTTCCGACACAGAGGTAGCCACAGCCGTGAACTACCGCACTGTACACTGGTTGATAAAGAGATAGTAGTATACTCGTAACAACTAGTATGACTGACTATGACGGTATAAAGAATGAAAAAAAAACCACGGTTAGGTGGTATATATTATAATACAATTATGGATGGACGGACTGCCTGCCGACTGCCGACACAGAGGTAGCCACAGCCGTGAACTACCGCACTGTACACTGGTTGATAAAGAGATAGTAGTATACTCGTAACAACTAGTATGACACTATGACGGTATAAAGAATGAAAAAAAAAACACGGTTAGGTGGTATATATTATAATAATACAATTATGGATGGACGGACTGCCTGCCGAGTTCCGACACAGAGGTAGCCACAGCCGTGAACTACCGCACTGTACACTGGTTGATAAAGAGATAGTAGTATACTCGTAACAACTAGTATGACTGACTATGACGGTATAAAGAATGAAAAAAAAACCACGGTTAGGTGGTATATATTGTAATACAATTATGGATGGACGGACTGCCTGCCGAGTTCCGACACAGAGGTAGCCACAGCCGTGAACTACCGCACTGTACACTGGTTGATAAAGAGATAGTAGTATACTCGTAACAACTAGTATGACACTATGACGGTATAAAGAATGAAAAAAAAACCACGGTTAGGTGGTATATATTATAATACAATTATGGATGGACGGACTGCCTGCCGACTGCCGACACAGAGGTAGCCACAGCCGTGAACTACCGCACTGTACACTGGTTGATAAAGAGATAGTAGTATACTCGTAACAACTAGTATGACACTATGACGGTATAAAGAATGAAAAAAAAACCACGGTTAGGTGGTATATATTATAATACAATTATGGATGGACGGACTGCCTGCCGAGTGCCGACACAGAGGTAGCCACAGCCGTGAACTACCGCACTGTACACTGGTTGATAAAGAGATAGTAGTATACTCGTAACAACTAGTATGACTGACTATGACGGTATAAAGAATGAAAAAAAAACCACGGTTAGGTGGTATATATTATAATACAATTATGGATGGACGGACTGCCTGCCGACTGCCGACACAGAGGTAGCCACAGCCGTGAACTACCGCACTGTACACTGGTTGATAAAGAGATAGTAGTATACTCGTAACAACTAGTATGACACTATGACGGTATAAAGAATGAAAAAAAAACCACGGTTAGGTGGTATATATTATAATACAATTATGGATGGACGGACTGCCTGCCGACTGCCGACACAGAGGTAGCCACAGCCGTGAACTACCGCACTGTACTGTGTCTGCTGCTAATATAGACTGGTTGATAAAGAGATAGTATACAACAATATACTACTATACTGGTGGTCAGGCACTGGTCACCACTAGTCACACTGGCAGTGGCACTCCTGCAGCAAAAGTGTGCACTGTTTAATTTTAAATTAATATAATATTATGTACTCCTGGCTCCTGCTATAACAACCTGCAGTGCTCCCCAGTCTCCCCCACAATTATTATAAGCTTTTATACATTGATGTGCAGCACACTGGGCTGAGCTGAGTGCACACAGACTGAGTCACACTGTGTGACTGCTGTGTATCGTTTTTTTCAGGCAGAGAACGGATATAGCAGAGAACGGATATATTAAATAAAAGTTAACTTAACAACAACTGCACTGGTCACTGTGGTAAACTCTGTCTGCACAATCTCTCTCTCTCTCTCTCTCTCTTCTAATCTATTCTAATGGAGAGGACGCCAGCCACGTCCTCTCCCTATCAATCTCAATGCACGTGTGAAAATGGCGGCGACGCGCGGCTCCTTATATAGAATCCGAGTCTCGCGAGAATCCGACAGCGTCATGATGACGTTCGGGCGCGCTCGGGTTAACCGAGCAAGGCGGGAAGATCCGAGTCGCTCGGACCCGTGAAAAAAAAAGTGAAGTTCGTGCGGGTTCGGATTCAAAGAAACCGAACCCGCTCATCTCTAGTGTATAGATGAGGGTGTGTGATGGAGGTGCAGTGACAGTGGTGTGTACAGATGAGGGTGTGTGATGGAGGTGCAGTGACAGTGATGTGTACAGATGAGGGCGTGTGATGGAGGTGCAGTGACAGTGATGTGTATAGATGAGGGTGTATGATGGAGGTGCAGTGACAGTGATGTGTGTAGTTGAGGGTGTATGATGGAGGTGCAGTGACAGTGATGTGTGTAGTTGAGGGTGTATGATGGAGGTGCAGTGACAGTGATGTGTATAGATGAGGGTGTGTGATGGAGGTGCAGTGACAGTGATGTGTATAGATGAGGGTGTGTGATGGAGGTACAGTGACAGTGATGTGTATAGATGAGGGTGTGTGATGGAGGTGCAGTGACAGTGATGTGTGTAGTTGAGGGTGTATGATGGAGGTGCAGTGACAGTGATGTGTGTAGTTGAGGGTGTATGATGGAGGTGCAGTGACAGTGATGTGTGTAGTTGAGGGTGTGTGATGGAGGTGCAGTGACAGTGATGTGTATAGATGAGGGTGTGTGATGGAGGTGCAGTGACAGTGATGTGTATAGATGAGGGTGTGTGATGGAGGTACAGTGACAGTGATGTGTATAGATGAGGGTGTGTGATGGAGGTGCAGTGACAGTGATGTGTATAGATGAGGGTGTGTGATGGAGGTGCAGTGACAGTGATGTGTACAGATGAGGGTGTGTGATGGAGGTGCAGTGACAGTGATGTGTATAGATGAGGGTGTGTGATGGAGGTGCAGTGACAGTGATGTGTATAGATGAGGGTGTGTGATGGAGGTGCAGTGACAGTGATGTGTATAAATGAGGGTGTGTGATGGAGGTGCAGTGACAGTGATGTGTACAGATGAAGGTGTGTGATAGAGATGCAGTGACAGTGATGTGTATAGATGAGGGTGTATGATGGAGGTGCAGTGACAGTGATGTGTACAGATGAGGGTGTGTGATGGAGGTGCAGTGACAGTGATGTGTATAGATGAGGGTGTGTGATGGAGGTGCAGTGACAGTGATGTGTACAGATGAGGGTGTGTGATGGAGGTGCAGTGACAGTGATGTGTATAGATGAGGGTGTGTGATGGAGGTGCAGTGACAGTGATGTGTATAGATGAGGGTGTATGATGGAGGTGCAGTGACAGTGATGTGTATAGATGAGGGTGTATGATGGAGGTGCAGTGACAGTGATGTGTATAGATGAGGGTGTATGATGGAGGTGCAGTGACAGTGATGTGTATAGATGAGGGTGTGTGATGGAGGTGCAGTGACAGTGATGTGTACAGATGAGGGTGTGTGATGGAGGTGCAGTGATAGTGATGTGTATAGATGAGGGTGTGTGATGGAGGTGCAGTGATAGTGATGTGTATAGATGAGGGTGTATGATGGAGGTGCAGTGACAGTGATGTGTATAGATGAGGGTGTGTGATGGAGATACAGTGACAGTGATGTGTATAGATGAGGGTGTGTGATGGAGGTGCAGTGACAGTGATGTGTATAGATGAGGGTGTATGATGGAGATGCAGTGACAGTGATGTGTATAGATGAGGGTGTGTGATGGAGGTGCAGTGACAGTGATGTGCATAGATGAGGGTGTATGATGGATGTGCAGTGACAGTGATGTGTATAGATGAGGGTGTGTGATGGAGGTGCAGTGACAGTGATGTGTATAGATGAGGATGTATGATGGAGGTGCAGTGACAGTGATGTGTATAGATGAGGGTGTGTGATGGAGGTGTAGTGACAGTGATGTGTACAGATGAGGGTGTGTGATGGAGATACAGTGACAGTGATGTGTATAGATGAGGGTGTATGATGGAGGTGCAGTGACAGTGATGTGTATAGATGAGGGTGTGTGATGGAGGTGCAGTGACAGTGATGTGTATAGATGAGGGTGTATGATGGAGGTGCAGTGACAGTGATGTGTATAGATGAGGGTGTATGATGGAGGTGCAGTGACAGTGATGTGTACAGATGAGGGTGTGTGATGGAGGTGCAGTGATAGTGATGTGTATAGATGAGGGTGTGTGATGGAGGTGCAGTGACAGTGATATGTACAGATGAGGGTGTGTGATGGAGGTGCAGTGACAGTGATGTGTATAGATGAGGGTGTGTGATGGAGGTGCAGTGATAGTGATGTGTATAGATGAGGGTGTATGATGGAGGTGCAGTGACAGTGATGTGTATAGATGAGGGTGTGTGATGGAGATACAGTGACAGTGATGTGTATAGATGAGGGTGTGTGATGGAGGTGCAGTGACAGTGATGTGTATAGATGAGGGTGTGTGATGGAGGTGCAGTGATAGTGATGTGTATAGATGAGGGTGTGTGATGGAGGTGCAGTGATAGTGATGTGTACATATGAGGGTGTGTGATGGAGGTGCAGTGACAGTGATGTGTATAGATGAGGTGTGTGATGGAGGTGCAGTGACAGTGATGTGTATAGATGAGGGTGTGTGATGGAGGTGCAGTGACAGTGATGTGTATAGATGAGGGTGTATGATGGATGTGCAGTGACAGTGATGTGTATAGATGAGGATGTATGATGGAGGTGCAGTGACAGTGATGTGTATAGATGAGGATGTATGATGGAGGTGCAGTGACAGTGATGTGTGTAGATGAGGGTGTGTGATGGAGGTGCAGTGACAGTGATGTGTATAGATGAGGGTGTGTGATGGAGGTACAGTGACAGTGATGTGTACAGATGAGGGTGTGTGATGGAGATACAGTGACAGTGATGTGTATAGATGAGGGTGTATGATGGAGGTGTAGTGACAGTGATGTGTATAGATGAGGGTGTATGATGGAGGTGCAGTGACAGTGATGTGTATAGATGAGGGTGTGTGATGGAGGTGCAGTGACAGTGATGTGTACAGATGAGGGTGTGTGATGGAGGTGCAGTGACAGTGATGTGTATAGATGAGGGTGTGTGATGGAGGTGCAGTGACAGTGATGTGTATAGATGAGGGAGTGTGATGGAGGTGCAGTGACAGTGATGTGTATAGATGAGGGTGTGTGATGGAGGTGCAGTGACAATGATGTGTGTAGATGAGGGTGTGTGATGGAGGTGCAGTGACAGTGATGTGTATAGATGAGGGTGTATGATGGAGGTGCAGTGACAGTGATGTGTATAGATGAGGGTGTGTGATGGAGGTGCAGTGACAGTGATGTGTATAGATGAGGGTGTGTGATGGAGGTGCAGTGACAGTGATGTGTATAGATGAGGGTGTGTGATGAAGGTGCAGTGACAGTGATGTGTATAGATGAGGGTGTGTGATGGAGGTGCAGTGACAGTGATGTGTATAGATGAGGGTGTGTGATGGAGGTGCAGTGACAGTGATGTGTACAGATGAGGGTGTGTGATGGAGGTGCAGTGACAGTGATGTGTATAGATGAGGGTGTGTGATGGAGGTGCAGTGACAGTGATGTGTATAGATGAGGGTGTATGATGGAGGTGCAGTGACAGTGATGTGTATAGATGAGGGTGTGTGATGGAGGTGCAGTGACAGTGATGTGTATAGATGAGGGTGTATGATGGAGGTGCAGTGACAGTGATGTGTATAGATGAGGGTGTGTGATGGAGGTGTAGTGACAGTGATGTGTATAGATGAGGGTGTGTGATGGAGGTGTAGTGACAGTGATGTGTATAGATGAGGGTGTGTGATGGAGGTGTAGTGACAGTGATGTGTATAGATGAGGGTGTGTGATGGAGGTGCAGTGACAGTGATGTGTATAGATGAGGGTGTGTGATGGAGGTGCAGTGACAGTGATGTGTATAGATGAGGGTGTGTGATGGAGGTGCAGTAACAGTGATGTGTATAGATGAGGGTGTATGATGGAGGTGCAGTGACAGTGATGTGTATAGATGAGGGTGAGTGATGGAGGTGCAGTGACAGTGATGTGTATAGATGAGGGTGTGTGATGGAGGTGCAGTGACAGAGATGTGTATAGATGAGGGTGAGTGATGGAGGTGCAGTGACAGTGATGTGTACAGATGAGGGTGTATGATGGAGGTGCAGTGACAGTGATGTGTATAGATGAGGGTGTGTGATGGAGGTGCAGTGACAGTGATGTGTACAGATGAGGGTGTATGATGGAGGTGCAGTAACAGTGATGTGTATAGATGAGGGTGTATGATGGAGGTGCAGTGACAGTGATGTGTATAGATGAGGGTGTGTGATGGAGGTGCAGTGACAGTGATGTGTATAGATGAGGGTGTGTGATGGAGATGCAGTGACAGTGATGTGTATAGATGAGGGTGTATGATGGAGGTGCAGTGACAGTGATGTGTATAGATGAGGGTGTGTGACAGAGGTGCAGTGACAGTGATGTGTATAGATGAGGGTGTGTGATGGAGATGCAGTGACAGTGATGTGTATAGATGAGGGTGTATGATAGAGGTGCAGTGACAGTGATGTGTATAGATGAGGGTGTGTGATGGAGGTGCAGTGACAGTGATGTGTATAGATGAGGGTGTGTGATGGAGGTGCAGTGACAGTGATGTGTATAGATGAGGGTGTGTGATGGAGGTGCAGTGACAGTGATGTGTATAGATGAGGGTGTATGATGGAGGTGCAGTGACAGTGATGTGTATAGATGAGGGTGTATGATGGAGGTGCAGTGACAGTGATGTGTATAGATGATGTGTGTGATGGAGGTGCAGTGACAGTGATCTGTACAGATGAGGGTGTGTGATGGAGGTGCAGTGACAGTGGTGTGTATAGATGAGGGTGTGTAATGGAGGTGCAGTGACAGTGGTGTGTATAGATGAGGGTGTGTGATGGAGGTGCAGTGACAGTGATGTGTACAGATGAGGGTGTGTGATGGAGGTGCAGTGACAGTGATGTGTATAGATGAGGGTGTGTGATGGAGGTGCAGTGACAGTGATGTGTATAGAAGAGGGTGTGTGATGGAGGTGCAGTGACAGTGATGTGTATAGATGAGGGTGTATGATGGAGGTGCAGTGACAGTGATGTGTATAGATGAGGGTGTGTGATGGAGGTGCAGTAACAGTGATGTGTATAGATGAGGGTGTATGATGGAGGTGCAGTGACAGTGATGTGTATAGATGAGGGTGTATGATGGAGGTGCAGTGACAGTGATGTGTATAGATGAGGGTGTGTGATGGAGGTGCAGTGACAGTGATGTGTACAGATGAGGGTGTGTGATGGAGGTGCAGTGACAGTGATGTGTATAGATGAGGGTGTGTGATGGAGGTGCAGTGACAGTGATGTGTATAGATGAGGGTGTATGATGGAGGTGCAGTGACAGTGATGTGTATAGATGAGGGTGTATGATGGAGGTGCAGTGACAGTGATGTGTATAGATGAGGGTGTGTGATGGAGGTGCAGTGACAGTGATGTGTATAGATGAGGGTGTGTGATGGAGGTGCAGTGACAGTGATGTGTATAGATGAGGGTGTGTGATGGAGGTGCAGTGACAGTGATGTGTATAGATGAGGGTGTATGATGGAGGTGCAGTGACAGTGATGTGTATAGATGAGGGTGTATGATGGAGGTGCAGTGACAGTGATGTGTATAGATGATGTGTGTGATGGAGGTGCAGTGACAGTGATCTGTACAGATGAGGGTGTGTGATGGAGGTGCAGTGACAGTGATGTGTACAGATGAGGGTGTGTGATGGAGGTGCAGTGACAGTGATGTGTATAGATGAGGGTGTGTGATGGAGGTGCAGTGACAGTGATGTGTACAGATGAGGGTGTGTGATGGAGGTGCAGTGACAGTGATGTGTATAGATGAGGGTGTGTGATGGAGGTGTAGTGACAGTGATGTGTATAGATGAGGGTGTGTGATGGAGGTGCAGTGACAATGATGTGTATAGATGAGGGTGTGTGATGGAGGTGCAGTGACAGTGATGTGTATAGATGAGGGTGTATGATGGTGGTGCAGTGACAGTGATGTGTACAGATGAGGGTGTGTGATGAAGGTGCAGTGACAGTGATGTGTATAGATGAGGGTGTGTGATGGAGGTGCAGTGACAGTGATGTGTATAGATGAGGGTGTGTGATAGAGGTGCAGTGACAGTGATGTGTATAGATGAGGGTGTGTGATGGAGGTGCAGTGACAGTGATGTGTATAGATGAGGGTGTGTGATGGAGGTGCAGTGACAGTGATGTGTATAGATGAGGGTGTGTGATGGAGGTGTAGTGACAGTGATGTGTATAGATGAGGGTGTATGATGGAGGTGCAGTGACAGTGATGTGTATAGATGAGGGTGTGTGATGGAGGTGCAGTGACAGTGATGTGTATAGATGAGGGTGTGTGATGGAGGTGCAGTGACAGTGATGTGTATAGATGAGGGTGTATGATGGAGGTGCAGTGACAGTGATGTGTATAGATGAGGGTGTATGATGGAGGTGCAGTGACAGTGATGTGTATAGATGAGGGTGTGTGATGAAGGTGCAGTGACAGTGATGTGTATAGATGAGTGTGTATGATGGAGGTGCAGTGACAGTGATAGGTATAGATGAGGGTGTGTGATGGAGGTGCAGTGACAGTGATGTGTATAGATGAGGGTGTGTGATGGAGGTGCAGTGACAGTGATGTGTACAGATGAGGGTGTATGATGGAGGTGCAGTGACAGTGATGTGTATAGATGAGGGTGTGTGATGGAGGTGCAGTGACAGTGATGTGTATAGATGAGGGTGTATGATGGAGGTGCAGTGACAGTGATGTGTATAGATGAGGGTGTGTGATGAAGGTGCAGTGACAGTGATGTGTATAGATGAGTGTGTATGATGGAGGTGCAGTGACAGTGATGGGTATAGATGAGGGTGTGTGATGGAGGTGCAGTGACAGTGATGTGTATAGATGAGGGTGTATGATGGAGGTGCAGTGACAGTGATGTGTATAGATGAGGGTGTGTGATGGAGGTGCAGTGACAGTGATGTGTATAGATGAGGGTGTATGATGGAGGTGCAGTGACAGTGATGTGTATAGATGAGGGTGTGATGGAGGTGTAGTGACAGTGATGTGTATAGATGAGGGTGTGTGATGGAGGTGCAGTCACAGTGATGTGTATAGATGATGTGTGTGATGGAGGTGCAGTGACAGTGATGTGTATAGATGAGAGAGTATATATTATTTGCAGTCATACTGATGTGTGTCATACTTACAGTGCAGCTCTATTGGTAACATACTGTGTAGCTCTGTACCTGCTTTTTATAGTGAAATGTGTTTGCTCCTGTGTATAATTGCAGCACAATTTATTTTTAAACTTAGAAAGTAAGAATTCCCAGTTGACTTTATCAAGATTTGTTTTAATAATGATCTTTATCTGTGTGTGTGTATAATTACACTCATTATTGTGCAGATGTGATCACTGAGCTTAGTGACATCTGACGTGGGTTAGGAAATGACCTGTAATCATTTGCTACTGAGCTATAGGGCAATGGAGGAGATTTCTCAAAAGTCTATGGCACTATTGATGATGAAGAGGTTATACAATGTTTCAGGGCTGTAACTACCGTTGTGCTGGCGGTGCCTGGCCCACAGCACAGATGCACTCTGGGCGTATAATTACTGGTAACATACGCTCAGCCACGCCACCACACTGGTGTCCGCGCCGCTATCTGCCCGCATTGCGTGTACTAGCTGCATTGTTGTCCAGCTTCAGTCATTCATCAAGCTCCAGCTCCCCCTTGTGTGTCTGCACTCTGCTGATTTTTCTGGGAGAGATGACTTCTCTCCCAGAGCACCGCAGCCCACCCACAGTGCCCTGTGCTGAGGCGAGCTGCAGTGTTAGTGCGGGTTGTAGTGGACTGCTACTGAGCAGCATCAGACACTCCAGTGTGGTCCATCAGCAAGGCAGGTTGATTGTGTCTAAGGGGCTACCTGTCGCAATGTGTATAATGGGCTACCTGGCGCAATGTGTATAATGGGCTACCTGGTGCAATGTGTATAATGGGCTACCTGGCACAATGTGTATAATGAGATACCTGGCATAATGTGTAAAATGGGCTACCTGGCACAATGTGTAAAATGGGCTACCTGGTGCAATGTGTATAAGGGGCTACCTGGTCTAATGTGTATAATGGGCTAGCTAGTGCAATGTGTATAAGGGGCTACCTGGTCCAATTTGTGTAATGGGCTACAAAGCACAATGTGTATAAGGGGCTATCTGGCGCAATGTGTATAAGGGGTTACCTTGTGCAATGTGTATAATGGGCTACCTGATGCAATGTGTATAAGGTGCTACGTGGCGTAATGTGTATAATGGGATACCTGGTGTAATGTGTGTAAGGGGCTAACTGCACAATGTGTATAAGGGGTTAATTGGTGCAATGTGCATAAGGCGCTACCCGGTGCAATGTGTATAAGGTGCTACCTGGCGCAATGTGTATAAGGGGCTACCTTGCGTAATGTGTTTATTGGGCTATCTGGCATAATGTGTTAAATGGCCTACCTGGCAGAATGTGTGTAAGGGGCGACCTGGTGCAATGTGTATAATGGGCTGCCTGGCATAATGTGTATAAGGGACTACCTGGCGTAATGTGTATAATGGGCTACCTGGTGTAATGTGTATAAGGGGTTACCTTGCATAATGTGTCTAAGGGACTAACTGGCACAATGTGTATAAGGGGCTACCTGGCATACTGTGTATAATGGGCTACCTGGCGTAATGTGTATAAGTGGCTCTACTGTGGTGTAACTTTTATAAGGGGTATTACTGTGTGGCGTAATGTGACTAATATACACTACTGTGTGGTGTATTGAAATATGAATTATGTAGCCACACCCCTTTCCCGTGAAGCCACGCCCCTATATTTTAACACACGTCATTGGTTCTCACTGTCCAGTTTTTTTATATGGAGAAGCAGAGATTCTCTTTCTGGCACAGGGCACCAAAATTTCTAGTTACGCCACTGCAATGTTTTATTTAATTCTCAATACTTATATGGTCACATTATACTGTTCATTTTCTTTTATATATCTTAGATCACAGCAAAAAAATAAAAATAAAGTTGTGGAACAAAGTTCTGTGTTAAATAATACCAATTGTATCATGTATACTGTCAGAGCCACCATTACTACTGCACAGTACTGCATGTCCTCCTTCGAATGTTTGATATAGAAATAGTTATGCCAATAATTCAAGTTAGCAGCATCTCCTATCTGATCACAGGCAGAATAAATGCAGCCTCAAAATGTATTTATACAGGATTCTCTGCTGTAGACATTTACCTAGGACACAGATACCATGGACGAAGACGAGAGGGGGAAACAATAGAAGTATAACTCAGTGCAATGACTCAAGTGAACCTTGTAGGATACTGTAGGTACTGTGTAACGGACAAGAATACTCACAGGAGTTTTGCAAAAAACATAATAAATGCATTTTGTGGCAAATAAAGAAATAGAACTTGGAAATTGTCATAGATGAAACTAGGGAGGTGTTCCCAAGAATGAGTCCCCACAAAGCATACCATCCAACTGTCCCGATTTTTTGCAGGAATGTCTGTTTTTTGGGGGGACCGTCCAGCTGTCCCACCCACGGGCCTCAGTGGGAGGCTCCTGTCACTCCCTGCTCTGCATAGCAACGTCTATTCACTGGAGACAGAGGAAGAGAGGGCACGCCGGCAGATCACAGAGCGCTGGGCATGCCCCTTCAATGATGAAAATGCTGCACTCCCGTGAAGCCATGCCGCCTTTGCCATAGGCCATGCCCCCTTTTTGAGATTGGGCGGCTTTGCTGTGCAAAAGTCCCGAATCCCCTATCATAAATGTTGAGAGGCATGCACAAAGTAATATCTCAAGAGAGATTAATATTGTATTCTGGAGTGCAAGATTTGATAAATGTCTCAATAAATGATGTACGAGGATCTTTTTGGGTAAAAAATCTGTCCTTAGTCTCAACACAATGTGACTTAAGTGCACCAGCAGGGGCGGATCTAAGGTCGGGAAAGCAGGTCTACCGCCTGGGGCGATGCGATCAGAGGGCGCAACCTCATTCACACTGCCGGCGCCTGCTCTCACTGCTCTCCACAGTTTATTTTAACTTTCAATACTGTGTAGTACGGCAATGCCCGCTCCCAGTCCCATCCTGTCCTGCTGCCTCCTGTCTGCTCCAGGTCCTTGCACCTCCTTCCCACTCCAGGTCCCGGCACCTCCTGTCCAGTCTTGGAGCCTCTTGTCCTACCGCCTCCTGCTCGCTCACGCTCCCTGCTTCAGCCTAAAGGGCCCGGGGTAAGAGTGACAATGACTATGGCATTATTTGTGTAAGGACCAAACTACTATGGGCATTATATGTGTAAGGGCACAACTACTATGGGCATTATATGTGTAAGGGGCACAACTACAATGGGTGCTATATGTGTAAGGGGGGGCACAACTACTGTGGACATTATATGTTGAAGGGGCACAACTTCTATGGGAATTATATGTGGAAGGGGGGCACAACTACTGAGGGCATTATATGTGTAAGAGGGGGACCACTACTGTGGGCATTTTATGTGAAATGGGCACAACTACTGTGGGCATTATATGTGTAAGGGGCACAACTACTGTGGGCATTATATGTGTAAGGGGGGACACAACTACTGTGGGCATTATATGTGTAAGGGGCACAACTACTGTAGGCATTATATGTGTAAGGGGGGACACAACTACTGTGGGCATTATATGTGGAAGGGGCATAACTACTATGGCCATTATATGTATAAGGGTTAAAACTGCTGTGGGCATTATATGTGGAATGGGCACAACTACTGTGGGCATTATATGTGAAATGGGCACAACTACTGTGGGTATTATATGTGTAAGGGGCACAAATACTGTGGCCAATATATGTGTAAGGGGGGACACAACTACTGTGGGCATTATATGTGGAAGGGGCATAACTACTATGGCCATTATATGTGTGAGGGGCACAACTACTGTGGGCATTATATGTGGAATGGGCACAACTACTGTGGGCATTATATGTGTAAGGGGCACAAATACTGTGGCCATTATATGTGGAGTGTGAAATACAGGGAGGTGAGAGGGAAGCAGGCCCCGAGAGGCTAGCAGGGAGTGAGAGGGCCAGGGGTTGAGCAAGTGATATAGAGTGTTTGTTTTTAAATTATTTGAATTGAACAAGTAGATAGTTAAATACAGCTACTTCTATAGGGGCTCTACTGTGGTATAACGTGTATAAGTGACTCTTCTGTGGTGTAATGTGTAAAATGGGCTCTACCATGGCACAATGTGTATAAGCGACTCTACTGTGGTATAATGTGTATAAGCGGCTCTACTGTGGTGTAACGTGTATAATGGGCTCTACCATGGCATAATGTGTATAAGTGGCTCTACTGTGGTGTAATGTGTATAATGGGCTCTACCATGGCATAATGTGTATAAGCAGCTCTTCTGTATTGTTATGTGTATAAGCGGCTCTACTGTGGTATAACATGTATAAGCGATCCTACTGCCTGCACCTCCCGGACTCTCGGCCTGACCAAATGGGGGGTCGGACTATAAGGCCACACCATCTCCTGAAGAGACAACCCCCCCCCCCCCCCTTTGCTGGCACACACCTTTGGCACACTTACTGGCCCCTACTGACGCGGTGGGTGGGGTGCGCCAAGGGAAACTTTTGACCTGAGCTTCACGAGGTCTAGAACTGGCCTTGTGCACAAGGTGAATGTGGGATTAATTTGATATGTGATACTTTTATGTCTTTGCGCAATTGAATCTATACATGGAGCACAACAGAACGTGTATTGGAAAACGTTGCAGCTGCTGCATTGTAGCCCTTTGCGTGCATATTTAGACTCAGGCGCCCATTTATTAACATTATTTTGACTAAAATAATGTGAAAAATTTCACATTATTTTAGTATCACCTGAATGTATTTAAGGGCATTTGGAGCAGTTTTCATGAAAACTCTGCCGGGAGGGGCTGTCTGGCATGACTGCAGCAATGATGTATGAGGACACATCTGAACAGTATGTCGGCTCGCAGGACTTTTTTCCATACAATATAACCTACCAGTTTATGCACTGAAGTCAATACACCAATTTCCTGGGACAGCAGTTTAATGTAGGGCAATGGCCCTCATTCCGAGTTGGTCGCAGAGATTCATCGCATCGCAAATGTACGAAAACTAAGTGTCTGCGCATGCGCAAAAGCGTAAATACGCATGCGCGAGTACATACGTACGACAGTAGTGCAAAAATGCCAAATTTAAACCAACACGTAACTGCCAACCGAAAACGGGGAGTGGCGGAGGCGTGGCGGAGGCGAGGCTTCGCAATGCTCCGACATGGGCGTGAAAGTGGGCGTACAGTGTGGGAGTATGCAACTCGCAATGGGCGTGTTTTTCGCAATTATACCTTGTCGCTGTTAAATCTAACATAGGAAACCGTAGCAACCTTCACGCAGCTGCCGAGTAGGTCTGCAGTTACTCTACATTTGCGAAGTACTGTTACCAAGTGTGTATGCAGTAATTAGCTGTTAATTGGAGAGCACATTCATCTGATGGCCAATTACTTGCTAATTTCTGCACAGATGAAAGTTAGCAAATAGCAATTGTCTGAACCAACATTACATGTTTATTCTACTCACATATAAATCACACACACTGCCAAATAAGGTTTTTTATTGTGTTAAAGTTGGTGTGTAACCATTTTTAAATACGAATAACAAATACAAACAAGTGAAATAATTAAACATTTTAATTTAAAGCTGCAACATTTTTGCTAAACAAACCGACACCCACATAATGCAGCATACACTTTCATTTTGTCTGAAATGTCACATTAATATTTGTTTCTAATATTTGACAATGTTTTAAATGATGTCCTGTTGATCAATAGATAAATCTAAAAAGTGTTGTGTCAGTTTTCTTAATATGGACATTAAAGTGTGGTGCAAAACATACCTGTATTTGTTGGATGATGCAATTTTTGGGGTGAAATTGCAGATTGGTCCACAAGTGTCTATATGCTGACCTAATTTTTCTGGAACTAAGATTTACCTAATGCATTACCTTGAATAAATTGCACAATTTGTAAATAATTTTTTTTTATTACTGTAGTCAGATTTCACAACATGAAAACAACATGGCTCCACGTGAGTCTCACAGGCAGAGATGGACCAAGCAGCAAGCATATGGCACTGACACAAATTATATAGCAGAACTTAGTACTCTGCAAAATTCAGCTTCAGAAAATTATAATTGGTAATCAAAAATAATACATATTACACACCCTACCACACAAACATTTGGCCACAACTGAGAAAGAATTATGATCCACCACACAAACACAACAATACATAGCACACTAGTAAGAGGAAGATGGCTCTGTTGTTTATACCCAAAAACTCACAGGCTACAATACCTCCAGACATAAATAATACATTTCACTAAGAGGGAGTTATCCATTCTGGCCACACAAGCCAAATCCAAAATAACATAGAGGCAACATGAAAAACATGGGTGCTGCCCATCTGGAGAGACATCACTTTCTTTTTTTTCTCCCCGCCTGAGGCTGTTCTTCTTGGCTTGGTCTGCGGAGCGACCTTCGTTGGGCCTGCCCAGTGGCCTGTTCTTCCTGGGCAGGGGCAGGGGAGGGTGCCGATGTGGGTGGCTCTCTGCCACTATGGGCAAGGGAGACAGCGATGGCCTGGAGCCCTTGCAAGATGTTATTTGCAAGGCTTTGGAATGAGGAGGCAAGTTGTTCTTGGCCCTGCCTGATCTCTGCCAGACCTTGGCAGAGTTGAGCAACACCTTGCTCATCACTGGTTCGGTGCTCAGTGAGCCGGACAGCTATCTGGCTTACCTCCCGGATGACCCCGTCTTGAAACGCATTTAGGCTCTCACCATACCTAGCGATTTCAAGCAGGATCTCCGGGATAGCAGAGGGTTGGGTGGGGGGGCCAGTAGGAATCTGCAGAGGTGGGATTTGTGGCCTCACACTGGCAGAGCCACTACTGTAGGTCCCTCCACCTCAGCCTCAGCCACATAACCCTCCTGTGACTCAAACTGATCACCCCCCTGTGCTGTGTTTTGTGGCAAGCAAATAGAAGAATGTGTGGGTAAAAAAAAAAAAATTTAGATTTTAGAAATTCAGTTTAAATTGCAGACAAATACATGTGTAAACTTACCTGGCAAGTCATGTCCCGTCAGGATCTCAGGCAGGTCCGTGTCCATATTAGACACCCCTTGGCCCTCCTCATAACTGACACAGGCCATCGCCATCTCCTCCAAGTCTGTAAACTCCACAGCAACAGATGGTCCTCCCCCTGTAGCCCTTGAGGCATTCCACTCCGCAGACCTCTTTGCCTTCAGGCGGGATTTGAAGTCGGCCCACCTACATATGTATTGTGAAAGAGGGGCAAAGAAGAGTCTTATTATTTGTGTATGTAAATATCTAGGACACATGTTCTGCTTCTGTTTGCTATACATAACATCACATGTCACTACATTTTTTAGTCAACTTAGCACAGAAAAAGGACTGGCAAGATGCACTTACCGTCGTCTAACTTCCTGCGATGTTCTGACGACAGAGCCAACTTCATTCACAGAATGTGTGATGTCCCTCCAGATGCGTTCTTTTGTAGCAGCACCCATGTTTTTGGGGCCCCTATGTACTTTGGACATGGCCTGCGTGACCAAGACACGCAACTCCCTCTTAGTGAATGCTGGTTGTCTTTTCTTACGTCTGGAGGTAGCCTGTGAGGTTTCTTCCTGTGGCTCCTCAACATCTTCCTCCTCACTAGCAGCTTCTGTCTGTTGTGTTTGTGTGGCTAATGCTGATTCCTCCTCAGTTTGGCCAGTAGGTGTGTGTGGCAGGGTATCCACACTCAATTGTTGGGGCTCAGAAGCTGACATTTGCAGAGTACTAGGTCCTGCCTGTTCAGAATCCGCAGAGGCGTATTCCAACATACGTTGCTGGCACTCTAGGCGTTTTTTCGCCAGTGCCATCTGCTGCTGTGCAATGCGGCCCATCTCTGCTGCTAATTCCTCACGAGAAGCCATGTTGGAGATGACGTGTGTCCGCCCAGGTGTGTGCCTATTTATACCTACGTGCGGTGCGTTCAGTCACACAGGTGTACAGTATGGTAATCTTGCTAATGATTGCACTGATTATTTAAGGGCCTACTTTGCACGCTGGGAGTGTTGGTAGTTTGGAGTTTGTATTTGTCAGTTTGGAGTTTGTTGGGCTGTGCGTGAAGGTGCTATTGTGATTTGCAGAGTGAGTAATTGCCAAGCATACATTTTTCCGTTTTTTCGCGTTTAGAATATAGACAGTGTTGTTTTTGTTTTGCGAATTTCCGTTTGTGAGTATTCGTGCATTCGTCTTGTTGATCCTATTTTTATAACCAGATAAATTTTTGTGTTGATTTTTGGTTATTCTTGTTATCACATATATATTTTGTTTGTCCTTTTTTAACACTAAACTTGTGCTTCAGTGTTGCTGTTTTGAGGACTAATGTTACTATGTTGTATTTACTGTCCTTTTTGTTTTTTTGTAGGTGTCTATTTTTTGGTGAAGAAACCCCATTTATTTTGTGTTAAGTAGTGTGAATTTGAACACTAATTTTTATTCATTTGTTTGTGGAGGAGCAGGTAAGTGCCCTTGGCCTGTGTTGGTGCCTGTTTGTGTTAATGTTCTCTATGTTGTATTTACTGTCCTTTTTGTTCTTTTGTAGGTTTCTATTTTTTGGTGAAGAAACCCCATTTATTTTGTGTTAAGTAGTGTGAATTTGAACACTAATTTTTATTCATTTGTTTGTGGAGGAGCAGGTAAGTGCCCTTGGCCTGTGTTGGTGCCTGTTTGTGTTAATGTTCTCTATGTTGTATTTACTGTCATTTTTGTTCTTTTGTAGGTGTCTATTTTTTGGTGAAGAAACCCCATTTATTTTGTGTTAAGTAGTGTGAATTTGAACACTAATTTTTATTCATTTGTTTGTGGAGGAGCAGGTAAGTGCCCTTGGCCTGTGTTGGTGCCTGTTTGTGTTTGTTCAAAGAGTTTTGCTTATGTTTGTCTGCAATCTTGATAATAAATGTTTATTTTTGGACCAGGATTGTTGTGCAAAGTAGTGCTGTTCTTGCCTGTACTAGCTACTAAAGGGATAACTTTGTGTGTTTTTGTTGAAATTATTTAGAACAGATTATTCCAAATTTTCTCGTAGGTGTTTGTCATGTGTTTGATGGTCTGAGTATGTTTTAGTTGTTTTCTTATTTAAAAGTACAGTTAAAATATGTATGTTTAAAATTATTATTATTTTTTTTTTCCTTTTTGGTATCATTTTCATTTTGATCCTGAATTGACCCCAGAAAATATGTCTTATGCTCCTGCAGTAAGTTGACACCCCCTTTTTTAGAAAGTTTTTTTTTTTGCCCTTTGCTTTTGTCTTATTCTATTTATTTTTTTTACTATTCAAGTGTGTGATGTCAATCTTTATCGCTGCCGAAGCCCTACCTCCCCAACCCACGGCAGCACTCCCACCCCAACCGCAAGCCCCACAACCACAACCGGCTCCTCATCAACCAAGGCAACGGAGGCGTGCTAGGCCACCAATTTTCCAAGCCCGTGTCCTACTTTTTGGGATGCCAGATGATGTGGTTGTGCGGAGATACAGGCTGCCACCACATCTAATCCTAGACACTCTCTCCATAATAGAGAGTGATCTGGAGTCTTCAATTCGGTATCCTACAGCAATACCACCATTGACACAATTCCTTGCTGTGTTACATTTTTTGGCTACAGGCTCTTACCAGCATGTGGTTGGAGACCTGGTTGGCATGTCGCAGGGCCAGTTCAGTAAGGTCCTGCGGCGTGTCTGCCAGGCTTTCCTAAAGCGTGTGAAGCAATTTATTGCTATGCCTTTGGCTGTTGGTGCCCTAGATGTGGTGAAGCGGCAATTTGAGGAAGGTGGTAGTCGCTTCCCACATGTTATTGGGGTTGTGGATGGCACACATGTAGCTATTCAGCCACCAAGACATAATGAAGAAATTTATAGAAACAGGAAACTGTTTCATTCTCTGAATGTAATGGTTGTTTGTGGGCCATCCCTCCAGATCCTTTCCCTGAATGCCAAGTTTCCCGGAAACTCCCATGATGCTTATGTCATTAGACAATCAGGGATATGGCACAGATTAAGATCAAGTCAACGAGCAGACATGTGGTTATTGGGTGAGTTGTACAACATAATTTTTTAATTTTATTAACAAAATTTCAAAATATACTCTTTCTAATTGTAAATTCTCATCAAACAGGAGACCATGGATATCCTTGCACCCCCTGGCTCATGACTCCTTACCGTAATCCCAGGCCAGGACCACAGACGGCATTTAACTCCGCGCTTACTGCCACTAGACAGCTGGTGGAGCGCACAATTGGGGTCCTTAAAGGCCGATTTCGTGTGCTCCACCGCACTGGTGGCGACATCATGTATTCGCCGGAGATGGCAAGTAAACTAGTGGTCCTGTGCGCTATACTACATAACATCGCGGTAAGGAGTAGCGTAGAGCTTCCTCAGACAGAGGAATTGCCTGATGAGGAGCCAGGGGTTGTCCGTGACTTCGGTGGGGGGAGTGTTACACGGAGGGGAAGCCAAGTCAGGGCAAGCATTGTTGCAGAATATTTCAGGTATAGTATTTTTTAATTTACTTTTCCAAATTAATACAAAACACAGTATGCTTATGCTCATTTTGTAATGGTGAATTTTGTCTTGATATTGTTAGGTCATTGTGTAATTATTCGGGTGTGTGTGAATCTCTAATTATGTTTATTTGTAAAACCCAAAAACAGGTTAAGCTTACAATGTTTTTTTTTTAAAAATAATAATGTGATGTTGCTAAATCGTGTCCTCATTTTTTTACTTTCATTAAATCCTTGTTTGGTGTCAAATAACTCCAACTAATGAAATTGAATGTGGACCACTTTGTGAATGTCCAGCTGAATTATCACTAAAACTGTGGTGAGTACACAGATATTTATCAAAATGTAATCAAAAGTGTGTGTGTGTGTGTGTGTGTGTGTGTGTGTGTGTGTGTGTGTGTGTGTGTGTGTGTGTGTGTGTGTGTGTGTGTGTCTGTGTGGGTGTTTTAGTTGTTTGTATTTTTTCATAAAAAAATTCTGCGCCTGCGTATTTCCGCTCCTGCGAAATTATCACTCTGCTCTTCACAGCATTGCAAACATCAATAAAGTTTATTGTAATGACAACAGATTTTAGACCAATCACATGCTAACACACACTATAAATATATGCCCAAATAAGGAAAACGCCATTGCCATGATGCGTGCAGCACCTTTCACCAGGCGGGAGCTCCGCGTCCTGGTTGCGGTGATGGACCGCCGCATAGGCCGCGTAGGGCGATTTATCCCCAATCGGGTTAAGCGCGAGGCCTACGCGGAGGTCCGCCACCTACTCAGGACTCGCGTCCGCAGCAGGCGTTCCATCATACAGCTGGAACGCAGATGGAGTGATCTGCGCAGGAGGACTCCGGAGCTTCTGGCGGAGATCCGCCAGCAAATCCGCCAACTGCGTGCACGCAGTAAGTTACATTACATTATTATCCAAAACAGTGCAAATTTACACTGAGTGGTATTCTGTAATTGCAACACTGACTGAACTAGTTGACAAAATATGAGTGTGTGTGGTTAGGCCAAACAGTACTGACTGTTGCAAAGTTTGTCAAAACAACTGCATGCTGTTCATAATTACTACACAGGCTGGAAACTGTACCACATAACTTGATCAGTGGTGTCAATATAATAAGGTGCCTTGAATATTGATATGATGATGTTGCCTATAACAATAATTATGAGTCAATGGAATAGATTATGTAATGAGCAACACAAAAGTAATGTAGAATCAGATTGTTAGCTATGGACAACATAAACATTATAAAAATTAGCCCTGTGTCTTTTACACGGGACAGCACAGTGTAATTGGCAAATGGTGTTTTGATTTTTTAAACATGCAAACAATAAATACATAACATATCTCATTCTAGGACAACCACAACGGCAAGGTGATGCAGGGAGCACACATCATGTCCCTTCTCAGCCCCCCTCCCCTTCTCAGTCCCCCTCCCCTTCTCAGTCCTCCTCCCCTTCTCAGTCCTCCTCCCCTTCCCAGTCCCCCTCAGTTTCCCAGTCCCCCTCAGTTTCCCAGTCCCCCTCAGCTTCCCAGTCCCCCTCAGCTTCCCACTCCCCCTCAGCTTCCCACTCCCCCTCAGCTTCCCACTCCCCTTCTCAGCCCACCTCTCCTTCTCTTTCTGTGCCCCCTTCTCCTCCTTACCAGTCCCCTTCTCCTTCTCCTTCAAAATCCCCTTCTCAGCTCCCCTCAACATCCATTGGCCAAACATTCTCTCCGCCCCCCTCGCCCTCACAATCAGACCCACCCTCAGAAAATACTTCCCCAATCCCTCCTCCTTCCCCCATCCAGCCTTCTTCCCCCATCCAGCCTCCTTCCCCCATCCAGCCTCCTTCCCCCATCCAGCCTCCTTCCCCCATCCAGCCTCCTTCCCCCATCCAGCTGCCATCACCACCCAGCGAATGGGCAGAAGAAGCCCCAGATGGGCTAACTGACAATGTTGTTGAGGAAAGTAAGTGTTTTTACATTTTTACAATAATGATTACCTACTTAGACTTACAATCTCAAAACATGCCCTGTTGTACTGTTGGGAATACGCTACCAAGGGGAAAAAAAAAGAGTTATTATTCATGGTGTACATGTTGCATTGAATTTTTAAAGAGTGTCATTATATGTAGTGTTATGTGTGCAATTTTTTGTGTGTCCATTCTAGGTCGACACTCATTAGTTCAACAGGGTTGCCAGGACAACATGGTTTATATGTGCTCAGTTTTGATGGTAACATTTCTACTTAAGTGGAGTTCTCTTTAACATGGGACGTTGCCCATAGCAACCAATAAGATTATAGTTGATATTTGTAAGTCCACTTTTACAAGATAATATGTATAATTTTATTGGTTGCTATGGGCAACGTCCCTTCTTAAATAGAACTCCAGTAGTAATAAATGTACCCCATGGTGTGGTCCACTTTCTTGTAATAAACAAAAAAACATTGCTGAGCAGGCTTGTGTTTTGTTCGGCTACTGATTTATCTTGAAAACAGCCATGATGTAGTCACTTAGGCATTAATGCAGGCCTCTCCAAACTGCGGACATACAGCTGCTGAGAAACTACACATTCCAGCATGCCCTGACACCGTTTTGCATTCTCGGTCCCCAAAACTGTGTCAAGGCATGCTGGTCTATGTAGTTTCACAACAGCTGGAGGGCATCAGTTTGGACAGGCCTGCATTAAAGTGTGCTTTGTGCCCTGCTTGTATAATAGGTAATGTGAGTAAGTTATTAATGTTTTCTTTGACTCTTCTTTTCAGATGCTGCAGTTGGAGATCCCAGCACTTTGCCAGCACTTTTAGGGCGTTTGAAAGGCCATTTAAGAGAAGTGTTAGCAGATATCGAGGCGATCGAAAAAAATCTGTGAAATTTTTTTTTAAATTTTGTTAAAAGTTACTTTAAAAACCAAAAAAAAAAAAATAATAAATTGTTGAAGTTAAGTGGGTGTTGTGCTTATTTATGCTATAAAGGAACAGCACATTGCCTTGCAGAAATTGGTGACCTTAAACAGTTCACACATCTTACTTAAGCTTAACATTAAAAATATAAAACACAAAATTCTACACACACAAAACTCGTTAGGAGGTTATGGTTTTTAAATACATGAAAAGACATTTTTTCACACACTACACATATACACAATACTTCAAACATTTGCATTAGAGCAATAAAAATTACAATATCTATATTTTACAAATTTAAACAACAATGTTTCTGGCCAATTAGAGCTACAAAGTGTTCTTCTGGTATTCTTTGGAGACTTAATTGGTCAGGACCATTGACATTAATTACACTAATTGGGCTCGTAATTGAGGAGGGCTTGTGGACTTTTAACATAAAGGTGTAATTCCACTGAATAGGGGGAAAAAAAGCATTGTGGTGCGTTTGTCCACAAAAGTGTGCACTTTTAACATGGATGGGTAAATATACGAAAACTTAGTAATTTTACGATGAAGTATGTGTTAATGCGATTGTTTCGCAATGCTGCGATGGTTTTGCATTGCTGCGATGTCATTTGGCGTACGCCCACTTTGTGTAATACTGTGTACGAATGTGCAAAAATACGTTGGGGGCGGATGTTCGCAAATTTACTACACTAACGCAACTTTGCGAATATGTTGTGCGAACGAAAAACTTAGCGACCAACTCGGAATGAGGGCCAATGTACCATACAGTACTGTGGGGATCATTCCGACCCGTTCACACACAGTGGTTTGTCGCTGTGGTGAGAACGGGTCTGAAATGTGCTTGTGTGGCGGCCGCACTGCGCATACACGATGTTGCCCGGCGACAGGGGTCGCCGGGTTACGTCCAGGACAACTAAGATAGCATTAACAGAGCGTACCGCAAGAAGATTAACAGAAAGAAGGCGTACCTGGGCGTCACCGAAACGTTGCCAGCCATTTTCGGGGAGTGGATAAGAAAACGCAGGCGTGTTCAGGAGAACGGAGGGCAGATGTCTTACGTCAAAGCCGGGACCTGCATCACTGAGATCGTCGCACAGGGTAAGTATGTCCAGGGCTAGTCAACTTCTGCTTGAAACTTTTTTAGCTTAGCAGGGCTGCACAAGCGATCGCAGTCCTGCTAAGCTAAATACACTCCCCCATAGGCGTGGACTAGTTGATCGCAACAGCAGCAAAAAGTTGCTGGCTGCGATCAACTCGGAATGACCACCTGTATGTATAGTAATTCTGATTTTATAAATCACATTTACTGTATGCACAGTTATTGTCTACTAAAACTGCTAATAAACTAATAAAATAAATAATACTAATAATAATAATAATAATAATCTTAATATTGGCCCTCATTCTGAGTTGTTCGCTCGCAAGCTGCTTTTAGCAGCATTGCACACGCTAAGCCGCCGCCTACTGGGAGTGAATCTTAGCTTAGCAAAATTGCGACCGAAAGATTCTCAAAATTGCGAATAGAAATTTCTTTGCAGTTTCTGAGTAGCTCGGGACTTACTCTGCCACTGCGATCAGTTCAGTCAGTTTCGTTCCTGGTTTGACGTCACAAACACACCCAGCGTCTGCCCAGACACTCCCCCGTTTCTCCAGCCACTCCCGCGTTTTTCCCAGAAACGGCAGCGTTTTTTCACACACTCCCATAAAACGGCCAGTTTCCGCCCAGAAACACCCACTTCCTGTCAATCACATTACGATCACCAGAACGAAGATAAAACCTCGTAATGCCGTGAGTAAAATACCAAACTTCTTAGCAAATTTACTTGGCGCAGTCAATCGCTGCGATGCGAAGAAAATTACCGAGCGAACAACTCGGAATGACCACCATTATCTCTAGGATGGCAAAATGTTGAGATTTTTTTTTACTTAATGATAGTTTGCAATATGCTCCTGTATATTTTAAATGTTATTTAATATAAACCAGCCATTCATTTTGATCTTGGTGTAGTTTTTCAGAAACAAACTAAGCACCCATCTTTATCCATATCCCCATTCTACCAGGTAACTGAGAAACAATGTATAATTTCTGGTGAACTGGTGATGGAACTCAGAAAACTTGCTTAGAGAACTCAGCTCTGAATATATTACAGAGCCCGGAGTCAGAATCAGTGCCGTCACTAGGCATTTTAGCGCTGTGTGGAAGAAACAGTATTGCCCCCCCCCCCATGCAAGATAGGGGCTGTGCAAGACGCGTGAAAAATATATAGGGGTGTGGCTTCATGCAGAAGGGGCGTGGCCACAAAATAATACCAATTCATACTACGGTGCACAGTAGTCTCCATTATTCAAATTACGCTGCACAGTAGCGCTACTACACCAGGTAGAGCCCCTTTTACACATTACGGCAGCCAGTCCCCCTTTTTACACATTACGGCAGACAGCGTCCCATTTTTACACATTACGGCAGACAGCATCCCCCTTTTTACACATTACGGCAGACAGTCCCCCTTTTTACACATTGTGGCAGACAGAATAAAGACAGAGAGAGATACTTACCATCTTTCCCCACTGGCAGTCAGGCTCCTCGTGCTGGCAGATCCCAGGCAGCCGCAGGGCAAAATATATAGGGGTGTGGCTTCATGCAGAAGGGGCGTGGCCACAAAATAATACCAATTCATACTACGGTGCACAGTAGTCTCCATTATTCAAATTACGCTGCACAGTAGCGCTACTACACCAGGTAGAGCCCCTTTTACACATTACGGCAGCCAGTCCCCCTTTTTACACATTACGGCAGACAGCGTCCCCTTTTTACACATTACGGCAGACAGCATCCCCCTTTTTACACATTACGGCAGACAGTCCCCCTTTTTACACATTGTGGCAGACAGAATAAAGACAGAGAGAGATACTTACCATCTTTCCCCGCTGGCAGTCAGGCTCCTCGTGCTGGCAGATCCCGGGCAGCCGCAGGGCAAAATATATAGGGGTGTGGCTTCATGCAGAAGGGGCGTGGCCACAAAATAATACCAATTCATACTACGGTGCACAGTAGTCTCCATTATTCAAATTACGCTGCACAGTAGCGCTACTACACCAGGTAGAGCCCCTTTTTACACATTACGGCAGACAGCGTCCCCTTTTTACACATTACGGCAGACAGCATCCCCCTTTTTACACATTACGGCAGACAGTCCCCCTTTTTACACATTGTGGCAGACAGAATAAAGAGAGAGAGAGATACTTACCATCTCTCCCCGCTGGCAGTCAGGCTCCTCGTGCTGGCAGATCCCGGGCAGCCGCAGGGGAGAAGGAGGAGGAGGGAGGGGGACTGGAGCTGCAGCAGCGCTATGTACAGTACTTGGTAGAGGCGCCGCTGCAGCAGTCCCCTCTCCTTTTGCATTGGCTGGCCGCTGCTGTGAATGCTGGGATGAGGGAAGCGCATCCCAGCATTCACAGCAGCGCTGGGTAGCCAATGCGGAAGGATAGGGGACTGCTGCAGTGGCGCTACTACCAATTACATAGCGCTGCTGCGGCTCCAGTCCCCCTCCCTCCTCCTCCTTCCCTGCCTCCGGCGCTGCTGCTCTCCTCCAGCGTGGTGCATGGGCGCACACAGCACAACAGGCGGCTTGTAATGAGTCAATTTGACTCATTACAAGCCGCTGGCCGTGCGCCCTCAGGGCAACTGCGCTTTGTGCCAAGCACACCTGGCACACATGTAGTTACAGCACTGGTCAGAATACAGAACTCAAGCAGGAACCAGAGTCTTAGGTATCCAGGTCTGATGACTGCTGCAGACAACAACCGGGGACTGCTCGGTCCAGACCTGGAACTGGATTCAGGATCCAAGACTAACTATGCAGAATCAGCTGGAAAGATCTAAAACGTGAACAAAACTCCTCCCTGGAATTGAACCCCTGAACCACAGGACAGCCCTTGGTAGGAGAAACACAGAATAGAGGAGCCAAACATAACACCAGCCTGTGGAGTAGCCAGAGGGACAGAATGAAAGTTTCTGTAAGCTGAAATAGATGATGTTGAGGATATCCATAGTTGATGGCATGCAGCAGATAAGCACAATATGTGGTAAATAGTGGTTGCAGCTTCAGACAGCAAAAACCCAGATGACTGACCGAAGCTTCATAGGTGCTGTGATGTAGACAGAGAGAAGATGATAATCAGCAGGCACATTGAACTGGCAGTGGTGATCTGGTGCAGAAGAGGCTTGGAAGCTGAATGGAAATAGCAACACTAGTCAAACAGCAGGACACAGCTTGTAGAATACTGTCAGCGGAAATCTGGAACAGTTACAGAAGGACTGGGGCCTGGGAACCAGGAACTATCCGAGAACGAAAGTGTTGCTCTGGCAATTTGCAGCAGGCCAGAACAGGTTTAAAAAGACATCAGTGACTGTTCATAGGTTGCTGAAGTTTAGCCATTCACATGGTGAATCCAAAATGTCTGCACTCATGCAGCTGGGTGGTTTGTTTACAAACATGTCAGGAAGCAAGATGATTATTGTGGTGGACATGGAGACTTGAGGCCAGCAATGATATGACAGAGCTTTGTATGGTATGTAGGACTAAGATCCCAATTCATGACATCAGACTAGTCTCTAATGAAGTGAAAATACTTTATTAGAACATAAGAGTTGCTGATGCGGGAGAACATGTACTTTTTTTATATACAATAAAGCTATAATGAAAGCCCACAGTTGGTGGAGAAAGGGTTCTTTAATGTTTTTAGCTCATGAAACCTAAAATAAAAACATATACAAACACTGGTAATATATTAGCATTAGAACAGCTGGTTGCATGTGCCCGTTTCATTATAATAGTCAGCAATTACATTTTTTGTGTGTCCTCTGGAGCATCACAAGGCCTCAACCCCAAAACTCTTAGGACATGACTATGCAGTAGACTAAATGTTAGTGTATGTATAAAACATTTTAAACCAAAAGCTTTAACTGCCCTAGTCAGCATATTTATGCTCATCTAAATATTTATGAAAGATATTGGAGCATTACACAAGACACTGTGCACCACCATCAGTTCAACGTACACAAGATCAAGCAACAAAATTAATCTTTTCATTATTTCAAAGCTTCATTTTTAACAGCAAATATTAAATATGATTTTTGTTGATGCTTTTATCTATTTCCACCTGCTTTTAGATTGATCTCTGCCTCTTCTCATGAAATGTTCCCTGGAGTTCATGTCTGGTCTGAACACTATGATGAAACATTTAGGAAGGAACATACAGATCACCAGAGCCCAACTGGAAGCCAGGATAGCAAATATTTCCATGGCCACTGTGTATTTACCCTGAGCACTGATGGAGGCCGGGATAAAGGACACCCAGACACTGAGGAAGGCCAGCATGCTGAAGGTAATGAACTGGGCCTCATTGAAGGTGTCAGGAAGTCTCCGAGCCAGGAAGGCAACAATGAAACTAATGGTGACCAGAAGGAACAGATAACCCAGCATGGTCCAAAAGGCAATGGGGGAGCCTTCATTACACTCAACAATGATTAGTCCAGGTTTGGTGTAAGTGTTGTACTGTGGGAAAGGAGGAGCGAGTGTCAGCCAAGTGAGACATAAAATTAATTGTAAAAGGAAACAAGCAGAAATGATCATGTAGGACACTTGAGGTGTGGTCCATCTCCTCAGGCTACTGCCCGGTCTGGTGGCCATGAAAGCAAAGACCACCATCATAGTTTTTGCCAAAATACAAGAGATGCAAAGAGTAAACACCAGGCCAAATGCAGCTTGGCGTAGGACACAGTTCTCTGGTTGGGGATACCCAATGAAACCTAAAGAGCAGAGGAAGCACAAAGACAGGGACACCAGCAGAAGGCAGCTTAGAGAGTAATTGTTAGCTTTCACTATCGGTGTGTCCTTAGAGTAAATGAAAATTGTTAATATTATAACAGGAATGGCTGAGGACAATATGCTTGTCACTGCCAATGCTGCTCCTAATGGATCTTCATAGTGTAGGAACTCTATGGGCTTCTGTAGACATTCGGTTTTCTGAAGATTCGGCCACTGGTCCCATGGACACTTCAGACAATTAATGGAATCTGAGGTATAGAAAATCACAATTATTACATAATGTTTTCTTGTGTTTTGAGTGAAAAAAGGACATTTAGAATGATAGCAGTAACATAATCTGTGCATAGATATCACTATATCCATTTTTGCCATAATCTCCTCATGTTTCACTCGAAGGTTCTTCAAGGTTCTACAATGGTTCTTCTAAAACAAATTTACTTTTGATTGTGACATCTTTATTTTCATTTAACCTAACGTGAACTTTTGAACAAAGATAAAAAAATATCTGAAACATGCACCGTGCAATTTTTAATACACGGCTTGACAACTGATTTTTTCTGGAAGGGAGTCAATATGTTGACAAATCAAAATGTAGACAATCATAGGGTTAGGGTAGACACTATGTAGGCACTAGGCACTAAGGGAAGGGTTAGGGTTAGGCTGCAGGAAGGGAGGGTTAGGCAGTAGAGGGAAGTTAGAAAAAGGCACTAGGGAAAGGGTTAAGGTTAAGCTGTGGTAGCTGAGGGTTAGGGTTAGGCTTTATAAAGGCAGAGTTTGGGTAAGGCAGTGGGAGGGTAGAGTCAGGGTTAGGCTGTGGGAGGGGATGGTTAGGCTATGGGAGAGGAGGGTTATTTATGCAGTTGTGTGATGGTTAGGGTTACATTATTAATTGGAGGGGAGGTTAGAGTTGGGCCCTAGAGGGAGGTTAGATAAAGGTACTAGGGGAGGGTTAAGGTTAGGCTGCAGCATCAAAGGGATAGGGTTATGCTTTGCAAAAGAGGGTTAGGTTGTGAGGTGTTAGGCTATGGGGTGGGAGATAAGAGTTAGGCTAAGGGAGGGGAGATTGGGGTTAGGTGATAATGCAGGCATTCCCAACCTCGGTCCACAAGGCACACTAACAGTGCAGGTTTCAGTGATATCTAGGCTTCAGCACAGATGGTCAAATCAAAATGACTGAGGTATTAATTAAGTCACCTGTACGTAAGCATGGAAATCACTAAAACATGGACTGTTAGTGTTCCTTGAGGACCTAGGTTGGGAATGCCTACCCTAGATGGAGGTTATAAAAAGGCACTAGGTGGAGGGTTAAGCATAACGGGCAGACTTAGCGTTAGCTGTAGGACGGGAGGGTTAGGGATAGGATTAGGGTTAGGGGTTTGCGTTACCACAGAAAAATACTACATGGCACCCGGAAGTCACGATCACCTAACCACCAGGCACAGAAGACAATGCCGGAGCTGCTACCAGGAAAGTGAAGCCGCTACACCAGGACACACTGTTTTGTTGCTGTTTTAATCATGCCGACATTTCTTCAGAGCTAACATTATGAATGTCGACAAAACGTACCAATCCTCATTATCTAACAGTAAACATTTTCAATGGAACTTGTTAGCCGTACAATGAATTCTTAAACTGTAATTGTTCTAATACATTTAATCATCAATATTATTTTTGCATTGATAATTTAGGTCCATCCACTGATCCACTAAGAACAGCTTAAAATATATCTCAAAACAAAGCAACAATTTATGTTCTTCTGATATATTCTCAGGAGGTATCAGAAGGTCCATAACTCACCTGTTTGGTTAGATATTTCTCCCTGTAGACAAGGGACACATTCAAAGCAACACACAGGTTGTCCTCTGATAGCTGCCTTCCTGGTACCTGGTAGACAGCTCCCACTGCAGACAGAGCGAGGGGTCTGATGATAGGAGACAATGTTGAGTTTATATTTTGGAAAACAAACATCAGAAAGTACTGTACATCCTAAATGTTCTATGTTATTTTCCAGACAAATTGTAATTAAAACTTTGCAAAGTCCCACCTCTTTTTTCCCCATAGTCCATGACAACTGACTTGAGTTGATGTTGAGAAATTGACCAGAAGATGTGACAGTGTCATAACTGCCAACCTTGACCAGTTGCAGAGTCCCTTCCTGGGTCAACTGCCAGTTCACAATGTCATAGACTGCAGGGATGTCTCCATGTTCATCAAAATAAATGTCACTTCCGCTGTTCAGTGTGACCCTCACATTCTTTATATAGTGCAGGAGCTGTAAGGTAGATAATACATTTTTTATTCTGTTTGAAAACATTTTGCTTTAAAATTGTATATGCTCTGTTTAACTGTTTGTGCTTCTATGTCTTTGTAACTGTATTTCTGTGCATCTCCTGCCATAAGGTTCAAAAAGGATAGATGTCCTAAAATGTCCTTCAAAAACACCTTCTTCCACAGTACCTTCCAAATTAAACTATTGCTACGCCAAATGTAAATTTCAAAGCTTTGAGAATGCCATCTAATAATAAATGTTATTTCTTTGAGAAGTGTTTTTGTTTTTTAAATTTTCTATAGCACTTTAGCCCCCGATATAACGTTACATTACCTGCCATGGCTTGAAATTCAAAATGTCCTTACAGCTCATAACGGAAACTGTTCCTTGTCTTACTTTGCAGTTCTTCAGGTCTTCTAAAGCTTTGGCTACAACATGGACAGCAGCGTAGTAGCCATGAAGAAAAGTTAAGCTATTGGTGTAGATGAAGCTGTTCTTGATGCTGTCTATACTCTCTGCTCCTGTGCACTCTTTCACCATGGGATTCAATGGACTGGTTGTGTTCTCCTGATACAGAAAGTTACAGTTGAAAAGTTTCTCCCAGTATAAGTTCACCCAGGAGTTTATCACAGAAGGATGGACCTCATTGAGGTAGTCACTGAATTCTGGAATCACTCTGTTGTTGATAAATAAACCGATGGACCCTGATAAAAGTTGTGTAAAGCTTCCAGCTGAGAACAAATTAGACATTGACCAACCAGCATTTGAGACAAAGATCTTTTCTTTGATTTGCTGTTTCAACATCTCACTCATGATAGGAACCAAATTAGCATCAGAAGCGAAGATGACGACAACCTTAGCTGATGACTCTTTAATGACCATGACAATGTGGGGTGCGTTGTGGTCTGGTTGAGATAAACGAATATATTCAGTGAAGGCAATACATGCTCCAGCCTTTATTATGTCTTCCCTGATTGGTTGAATCCCTTGTAGGCCATAATCATTGTCCACAGCCAACAGACCGACCCAGGTCCAACCAAAGTGTAGAATGAGCTTTGCCAGTCCCTTAGACTGTTCCTTATCACTGGGAACCGTCCTGACAAATGAGGGGAACATTATACGATTGCTAAGGAGAGAGATACTTGATGCTCCACTGATCTAGCAAAAGAAAGAAAAATGCATATGCCTACAGTAACATGACTTTGCGTCCTTTATGAAAGTGCTCCATTTGTATATGCATATCTTATTTTAATATACAAATTATATATTTTGTTGGTGTATTAACTATGGAACCATTGACTCAGTGTACTGTACTATTGTGATCTGAAGTAATAATAATAATAATAATAATAATATTCTTACCTGAGGGTATCTTAAGACTCCTAACATATTTGCCAATGTCATTGAGTTGGTGGAAAAGAAAGATCCTATAACCGCACTGTAGGCTGATCGCCCATGACACCTGTAGCTGGGGATGGCCATACTGGATTCAGATAACAAGTGTAAGGCTCCTTGTACTTCATAGTGAGGCACATTACACGTCTTATATACCTGCAACCCTAACGTCATGTTACCAAGAACATTGGGGTTCATGTTGATCTCGTTTACAGCAAACTTTATGGCTAGAAGTTGGTGGTAGGAATTCAACCAGAATCTTCATGACATAAATGAGTACAAACAGCATAAGTCAGAAGTGTTCTATACATATAATAAAGTATCAGAACAAAAGCTAGGTAAGTGTTCTACAATGTATATACAAGTATTAAAGCAGATGGAAAGTTAATTGGGGAACTAGCTGTCTTCTGGGAACCCTAAAAATGTTGGTGTCCAAATTTTAATGATACAGGATTTCCCTACTGAGTGCTGAGAAGAAGTGTAGTCTATGTGGATGGTAAAACAAACAAAAGTTTAAAAATATGTGAAAACCCCTAAAAAAAAATGACCTCGACCATATGTGACTCTACTGAGCTCTGAAGAAAACACTACATAATGGGGGTAATTCCAAGTTGATAGCAGCAGGAATTTTGTTAGCAGTTGGGCAAAACCATGTGCACTGCAGGGGAGGCAGATTTAACATGTGCAGAGAGAGTTAGATTTGGGTGTGGTGTGTTCAATCTGCAATCTAATTTGCAGTGTAAAAATAAAGCAGCCAGTATTTACCCTGCACAGAAACAAAATAACCCACCCAAATCCTAACTCTTTCTGCACATGTTGTATCTGCCTCCCCTGCAGTGCACATGGTTTTGCCCAACTGCTAACAAAATTCAACTTGGAATTACCCCCAATGGGCCTAATTCTGAGTTGATCGCAGCAGCAAATTTGTTAGCAGTTGGCAAAACCAAGTGCACTGCCGGGGGGGGGGGGGGGGGGGCAGATATAACATGTGCAGAGAGAGTTAGATTTGGGTGGGGTGTATTCAAACTGAAATCTAAATTGCAGTGTAAAAATAAAGCAGCCAGTAATTACCCTGCACAGAAACAAAATAACCCACCCAAATCTAACTCTCTCTGCAAATGTTATATCTGCCCCCCCCCCTGCAGTGCAAATGGTTTTGCCCAATTGCTAACAAACTTGCTGCTGCGATCAACTCAGAATTACCCCCAATGTATCTATTTGTATTTGACTCTGTTCAAAGCTGAATAATATAGATTTTCTATTCATGTAAGGAAATTTTAATAAATACTACTATTAATCCTTATTGGGCCAATTTATAAATGGCTATTTGTTGGCAGTAATCACCTTTATGTACCTCCAAGCGTACTGCTTCATCCCATTTTACTTATCTGGTATTGTAGCTTCATGTTAATTATTCAGAAATGTAGGTATTTACCCATCATAAATTGCAAATATTCCTAACTACTACTTAATTAAAATATTCTAAAAATGTTCCTATATTCCTATATACTCCTTGATAGTTCTATCCTTACACTCACAGTACAGCATGTTTCCTGTCATGGAACAATCCTTCCTTTCCAAACTCCACATAGGCCCTCATTCCGAGTTGTTCGCTCTGTAAATTTTTTCGCATCGCAGCGATTTTCCGCTTAGTGCGACTGCGCCAAGTAAATTTGCTATGCAGTTAGGAATTTTACTCACGGTTTTTTCTTCGTTCTGGTGATCGTAATGTGATAGACAGGAAGTGGGTGTTTGGCCGTTTTATGGGTGTGTGCGAAAAAACGCTACAGTTTCTGGGAAAAACGCGGGAGTGGCTGGAGAAACGGAGGAGTGTCTGGGCGAACGCTGGGTGTGTTTGTGACGTCAAACCAGGAACGACAAGCACTGAACTGATTGCAGATGCCGAGTAAGTTTGAAGCTACTCAGAAACTGCTAAGAGGTGTGTAATCGCAATTTTGAGAATCTTTCGTTCGCAATTTTAAGAAGCTAAGATTCACTCCCAGTAGGCGGCGGCTTAGCGTGTGTAAAGCTGCTAAAAGCAGCTTGCGAGCGAACAACTCAGAATGAGGGCCATAATGTGCTAATGTAAAAGTGGCTGCAAGAAGTGGGAGGCGCCGTATTTTTAAAGTGCCTCTCATTTACATGGAAAAACCAGGTTAGTTTTGCTGTGTAAATAATTGCTGCTTTAAAAATACGGCAATACTCACACAAAGTCCATCACAGCCTGCAATTCCCAGGATACAGTATGTATTACACTATCTCTGTCAGAAACTCACACAGGGATATGTAGTTCATTGTGTTGGCAAGTTCAGACATACAGCAAATTGACATTAATTTTGTATCCAAATATTCAGGGGTTTGAAAGCTTAGTATGCAGGTCACTGGTGATGTATAACAACTTATGGAAAGAAGATATAGTTTGCTGCACTAGTTAGATATAAGAGCAGCTTGGTAATGAGGTTTAATGCTCATATGTAAGTTTCAGTTTTTTAGACTGAACCAGGTGCTGGGTGTGATATGACTGTGTTGTGCAAAAAAAGTAACAATACAAATTAAAATACGAATAAATATAAATAAAAATAAAAATAAAAAATAAATAAAACAAAAATAAATATATAAAGATAGGAAGTATACAATAAATAAAAGCAGATAATGAGAGCAAAGCAATTTAAAGAAACAAATATAGAAAATAAGTTGTTTTAAAAAGGTCAGTTGACTGCAATGTTTGCAGCCCTCTTTAGCATTTTTGGAAGAGCTTTAGCAGTGCTGCAGGTAGTTTACGCAGCCATTTGTGCCTTGTAGGCTGCGGTAACTGTCCCTAAATCTTACGCTGCTGTCAGGTAGCTTGCTGCGGCAGAGCACCCATGATGACAATTTGTTCAAATTTTGACAACAAAATGTTAATAGTACTTTAAGTCAAATCAATGTTAAAAAAAGATAGAAAATGGCACAGGCCAATAAGATTGCTATCTCTCTGGCCAGAACATAACAAGGGGTCATATTCCATATATGTTTTAAAGTTGCAAATATTAATACTTTATTAACGCATATTCTGTGTCTTCTTTTTGTTCTGTGACAATTTTTAGACATTTTACAGAATGTGTTTTCCTGAAAATATTTTCCATAAAAACACATTGAAAAAAAATAATAAAAAATTATCCAAAACAGTTAAACTAGTTTTTTCCTCATGTAAGCACAATCATTTGATTAATTTATTATTGGATATTATAACCCTTTCATGCATAAAGGCCACTACAGTGGCCAGCTATTTTTAAGTCATTATCTCCATTAGAATTATATTTTGACATCTAGTTTATGGTGTCCTCTTCCTTGGACCTCTAAAAATCTTAGAAAGTACAGTATGTGACCTGGTGGCAGTTTTTAATTCCTACAAAAAGGTCAAAATAAAATGGCTGAAAAAAGCTCAGCAGCACCAAGCACTTCAGAAATTTCAGAAAAATGTTTTACTCAAAGATAGCAGAGCAGATAAAAGTAAATAAGGAAAGTAACATTTAGGACATAATATGGTAGCTGTTTTGATAAAACTCTCATTTTTTTTACAGCTGATGTAAAATCATATGTCCGCTTAAGTGGACATCATGCAATACAAAGATCCATACTTTGTGCAAGACTTATCCTGGCATATAGGCCTAACCTAATTTTTTTCTTCAAATAATAGCCATAATGTATATTTATTTTATTTAAATAAAAATTATATATGCCAATTTTTACAGATAATAGCCTTATATGTATCATTATATGTTTTGTTAATTTTTTTTATTTGTTAAATATTTCAAATTATTATTACTAGCATCAGCTGTGATAGTAGTGGCAGATGATTTATTAGCAATGGTTTTATTATCTTTAGACATAAAAGACATCCAGCAAAAGGCTAACTTTCTAGGTTTGAAGCACACTCAGAAATAAATGAAAATATTTGTGTTTAAAATACTGAGGGCATTTTTGTTTCTGGATGAACATATACATAAATATGTGTAAAAAATATTATTTTTAACTGGAGAAAAAAACACATTAAGCAATATAAGAACAGTTTGGAACTATACCAGACATTTGTTTATTCATTTAACCTTAATTATTTTGCAAGAAAAAAAAATTCATGGCTAAAATACTGTTCCATGATAATAGGGCAATTTTTTTTATATTGCAGATGCATGATGTCTAGTCAAGTGGACATGTGTATAACTTCTTGCATTTTACACAGTAGTTAAAAAAACTATTTTTGTCTTTTTATAAGCCCTGGAAACTAATTAAAAACAGTTTAAATAAATCTGGCATTAGGTTATCTTAATTCATGCATGAATTATTAACAAGGATTAATAATAAATAATAACAACATAAGAATGTGATTTGTATTAAAAGAGCAATGTCAAATTTAAATAAATATTAAGGGGATACAAATTTAAGTGAATTAGTTCATGAGTGAATAATATTTTTTGTTAATTAAATTCTTATTTCTGAATTAATGGTGGATTCAATAATTGTATTACAGATTTGTGTCACCATAAGTACTAGCATACATTTAACACAAAAAATATAATTATCCCAGTTATTTATAATAATATATAATATATATATATTATATATAATAATAATAATAATAATAATAATAATAATATCCACTTAATTTGTATTTAATATTAAATTGTCTAATACAAATTGTATTCTTATTTTATTATTTAAATTAAATTACCATCAATAATAAATTAAATCATTTTGCCTCACAAGTATATTAATTGTTTTGGCACCTTAAGTAGGTATTCATCATTGCCATATTAATATATACAGTATGATGAATGTGAATTCTTATTAGAGATTGTGCAAAACTGCTTGCTCTTTCAGTAAATTTGCCAGCTAGCGGCACTTCTACTGTTTGCCATTTATTTCAATATTTTTGCTGCCAGGTTGTTACGTCTGTCTATGTAAAAATCAGGAGTTGCGGCAAGCAGTGTTTCAAAACTGGAATTTTTCTGAAAGTATATTAATAAAGGATTCTTCAGTAATCACACAGGTGAATAATAATTTTAAAATAAGCTTTTACAGTGTAGGATCAGATGATAATGAGGAACTGATGGGTTTAGTACGAAATAACTACAATCAAAATCCCGACGGTCAAAATACCGACAACAATTGACCAATGGTCAAAATACAGACAAGGTCAAAATACTGACATTAAAATACCGGCAAGATCAAAATACCGACTTTTAAAATGTCGACAGGTCAAAAAGATGACACACGGTTTTCATTTTTTTGTGTGTGTATGTCGACATAGGTGACATGGACACCGTATAAGTGTACCGCGTCCCCTCACATGACTTGCTGCGCTCACCATGCTTCAGGTGCGGTGCTTTGCTGCGCTCGGCACACTATTATATTCCCCCTCCTGGTCGACTGGGATGGTGAAGTATGAACAAGTCGGTTTCAATGAAAAAATCATGAAAAAATCATGTTGACTTTTCGACCAGTCGACATTTTAAATTTCTGTATTTTGACCTTGTCAGTATTTTAAATGGCGGTATTTTGACCATGTCGGTCAACTTACAATGGATATTTATTAACAATAGCAACATCAAAGGGTGTAGAAACCTATGGGAGATGTAACAGCCGGTGGCAATGAAAGGATCGCAGCAGGTATCGGAGGTGGTCCCTCCTCAAGGCCAGACTGCACATCTGAAAATTATGGCATATGCCAGATTGACCGGTGGTCCGGTCCCACAGAGAGCCGGCAAAGCTGCGCGCAGCGCTGTTTTCGGCTTTCTGATGCGTACATAAATAGGGGCGTGCTGCGAGTCCACACCCCCATAGTCATGGCACGCCACATGCGTCATGTCCACGTGCCCCCGGGATGTGAGCGTGCCCCCCTGTGACGTGTATGCACGCACATCACAAATCCCAGGGCCGATTCCGAGCCCCAGACCAATCCTGTCCCTCCTACATACATTCAGGGAATACTTAATATTTGTGGATAACCCCTAAAAATTTGTTTTTTGGGGGGAAATACTGTGGCTGCAAATAATTTTGATAAATATGCCCCATTAGTAATATTAGTAATAATAATTTATATACAGTACATTTACAGTATCTATAGACCCTAGTTTATTTAGTTCACTCTAAATTTATGTGGCTTGTAGACCACTTGTACTTTTTTTTAGCAGTTTTTGAAAAGTTTCTAATGAGTACCAACACTATAAAGTAGTCCACACATCCAGCACAATCGCTGTAGTAGTCGTACAGAATTAATCCTCACTTACGGATCACATCTGATTCTGGGTGGTCGATCGGTGAAGATAATGTTTTGGTAAACTTTATCCATAAAAATAGGCATCAAAACTCCGATCATGATATCTCCTGGATGAGTGATACCCTCAAGAGCCGGGACATCCAGCCTGCATCTCTGATAGAGGGAAGAAATCAACTGAAGAAGGATCAACATTAAGAAGGTCCAGGTAACTGGAGAGCAACTGATCATCTTAAGCAATTCTTTTATTTATTTATTTTTAAATTTACCTGTGGAAAAGAAAAAACTTTTTATTTTTATTAATTAACAGCAAATTTTGTCTAGATAATGACGATATCTCCATTACCTGCTCCAGAGGGAAATGTAAGTTGGCCAAAAGCTTCTCCACCCCCTAACTGTTCACTTTACCTGCTAAAGAAGATCCACCCAAAACCATACATATCTCCTTATACACAACTCTGTTTAGCCCAAAATACTGTATACACATCTACAACATGATCAAGAAACACGAAACCTCGCTACCCGCACCCATATGTCACACAGTAGCATGCAGGCAGCCAGAAGTGAAGAGGTTACTCTGAATATGACACAGCTGAGCCACATTGCTTGACCTTAGCTGAGATGCCTACAAGGTCCAGAAAAGAGAATCCATTGTTGTAGAATTAATAACCTCATTCATAATTGTACGCAAATGCGAATTTTAAGGCTTCAGAAACTGCTAATCTCAGCAAGTGAAGCTGCTGCCCAGCAAAGATGCTAGACATGCACCGGAGCCATTAAAAACTCATTTGCAACTGCCTACATATAAGTAGCATAAAGCGGAAAACCGACATTTATGGTAGCACTATAGTTACACTGACTGGCCGCAGCAGCAGTAGTGTTGCAGGAGCCATGTTTCTCTACTTACATGTTCACAGCTGAGGGCATAAACATGACCTAAAAATGGCCATAACACGCCTGCATTTTTGTTGCCATTGCCATCAGCCATCAGCCAGAGCTGGCCCTAACCAATATGATGCCCTAGGAAATATTTTGACTGGTGCCTCCTAGCACCGCCGGCAGTTCCGCCTCTGACCCTGCAACCCTTTCCCAGCACTATCACCATACCCTCCAACATGACCCATTCCATTAAGTAAAAAATGCTCTGTTACTGGATTTCCTTGCCAGTGGCAGCTCCAGAGGGTGTATGATGGAGGTGCAGTGACAGTGCTGTGTATAGATGAGGGTGTGTGATGGAGGTGCAGTGACAGTGATGTGTATAGATGAGGGTGTATGATGGAGGTGCAGTGACAGTGATGTGTATAGATGAGGGTGTGTGATGGAGGTGCAGTGACAGTGATGTGTACAGATGAGGGTGTGTGATGGAGGTGCAGTGACAGTGATGTGTACAGATGAGGGTGTGTGATGGAGGTGCAGTGACAGTGATGTGTACAGATGAGGGTATGTGATGGAGGTGCAGTGACAGTGATGTGTACAGATGAGGGTGTGTGATGGAGGTGCAGTGACAGTGATGTGTATAGATGAGGGTGTGTGATGGATGTGCAGTGACAGTGATGTGTATAGATGAGGGTGTGTGATGGAGGTGCAGTGACAGTGATGTGTATAGATGAGGGTGTGTGATGGATGTGCAGTGACAGTGATGTGTATAGATGAGGGTGTGTGATGGAGGTGCAGTGACAGTGATGTGTATAGATGAGGGTGTGTGATGGAGGTGCAGTGACAGTGATGTGTATAGATGATGGTGTGTGATGGAGGTGCAGTGACAGTGATGTGTATAGATGCGGGTGTGTGATGGAGGTGCAGTGACAGTGATGTGTATAGATGAGGGTGTGTGATGGATGTGCAGTGACAGTGATGTGTATAGATGAGGGTGTGTGATGGAGGTGCAGTGACAGTGATGTGTATAGATGAGGGTGTGTGATGGAGGTGCAGTGACAGTGATGTGTATAGATGCGGGTGTGTGATGGAGGTGCAGTGACAGTGATGTGTATAGATGAGGGTGTGTGATGGATGTGCAGTGACAGTGATGTGTATAGATGAGGGTGTGTGATGGAGGTGCAGTGACAGTGATGTGTATAGATGAGGGTGTGTGATGGAGGTGCAGTGACAGTGATGTGTATAGATGAGGGAGTGTGATGGAGGTGCAGTGACAATGATGTGTATAGATGAGGGTGTGTGATGGAGGTGCAGTGACAGTGATGTGTACAGATGAGGGTGTGTGATGGAGGTGCAGTGACAGTGATGTGTATAGATGAGGGTGTGTGATGGAGGTGCAGTGACAGTGATGTGTAGATGAGGGTGTGTGATGGAGGTGCAGTGACAGTGATGTGTATAGATGAGGGTGTGTGATGGAGGTGCAGTGACAGTGATGTGTATAGATGAAGGTGTATGATGGAGGTGCAGTGACAGTGATGTGTATAGATGAGGGTGTATGATGGAGGTGCAGTGACAGTGATGTGTATAGATGAGGGTGTGTGATGGAGGTGCAGTGACAGTGATGTGTATACTGTATAGATGAGGGTGTATGATGGAGGTGCAGTGACAGTGCTGTGTATAGATAAGGGTGTGTGATGTAGGTGCAGTGACAGTGATGTGTATAGATGAAGGTGTGTGATGGAGGTGCAGTGACAGTGATGTGTATAGATGAGGGTGTGTGATGGAGGTGCAGTGACAGTGATGTGTATAGATGAGGGTGTGTGATGAAGGTGCAGTGACAGTGATGTGTATAGATGAGGGTGTGTGATGGAGGTGCAGTGACAGTGATGTGTATAGATGAAGGTGTGTGATGGAGGTGCAGTGACAGTGATGTGTACAGATGAGGGTGTGTGATGGAGGTGCAGTGACAGTGATGTATATAGATGAGGGTGTATGATGGAGGTGCAGTGACAGTGATGTGTACAGATGAGGGTGTGTGATGGAGGTGCAGTGACAGTGATGTGTATAGATGAGGGTGTGTGATGGAGGTGCAGTGACAGTGCTGTGTATAGATAAGGGTGTATGATGGAGGTGCAGTGACAGTGATGTGTATAGATGAGGGTGTGTGATGGAGGTTCAGTGACAGTGATGTGTATAGATGAGGGTGTGTGATGGAGGTGCAGTGACAGTTATGTGTATAGATGAGGGTGTGTGATGGAGGTGCAGTGACAGTGATGTGTATAGATGAGGGTGTGTGATGGAGGTGCAGTGACAGTGATGTGTATAGATGAGGGTGTATGATGGAGGTGCAGTGACAGTGATGTGTACAGATGAGGGTGTGTGATGGAGGTGCAGTGACAGTGATGTGTATAGATGAGGGTGTATGATGGAGGTGCAGTGACAGTGATGTGTATAGATGAGGGTGTATGATGGAGGTGCAGTGACAGTGATGTGTATAGATGAGGGTGTATGATGGAGGTGCAGTGACAGTGATGTGTATAGATGAGGGTGTGTGATGGAGGTGCAGTGACAGTGCTGTGTATAGATAAGGGTGTGTGATGGAGGTGCAGTGACAGTGATGTGTATAGATGAGGGTGTGTGATGGAGGTGCAGTGACAGTGATGTGTATAGATGAGGGTGTATGATAGAGGTGCAGTGACAGTGATGTGTACAGAAGAGGGTGTATGATGGAGGTGCAGTGACAGTGATGTGTATAGATGAAGGTGTGTGATGTAGGTGCAGTGACAGTGATGTGTATAGATGAGGGTGTGTGATGGAGGTGCAGTGACAGTGATGTGTATAGATGAGGGTGTGTGATGGAGGTGCAGTGATAGTGATGTGTATAGATGAAGGTGTATGATGGAGGTGCAGTGACAGTGATGTGTATAGATGAGGGTGTGTGATGGAGGTGCAGTGACAGTGATGTGTATAGATGAAGGTGTATGATGGAGGTGCAGTGACAGTGATGTGTACAGATGAGGGTGTATGATAGAGGTGCAGTGACAGTGATGTGTACATATGAGGGTGTATGATGGAGGTGCAGTGACAGTGATGTGTACAGATGAGGGTGTGTGATGGAGGTGCAGTGACAGTGATGTGTATAGATGAAGGTGTGTGATGGAGGTGCAGTGACAGTGATGTGTACAGATGAGGGTGTATGATAGAGGTGCAGTGACAGTGATGTGTACAGATGAGGGTGTGTGATGGAGGTGCAGTGACAGTGATGTGTATAGATGAGGGTGTGTGATGGAGGTGCAGTGACAGTGATGTGTATAGATGAGTGTGTATGATGGAGGTGCAGTGACAGTGATGTGTATAGATGAGGTGTGTGATGGAGGTGCAGTGACAGTGATGTGTATAGATGAGGGTGTGTGATGGAGGTGCAGTGACAGTGATGTGTATAGATGAGGGTGTGTGATGGAGGTGCAGTGACAGTGATGTGTACAGATGAGGGTGTGTGATGGAGGTGCAGTGACAGTGATGTGTATAGATGAGGGTGTATGATGGAGGTGCAGTGACAGTGATGTGTATAGATGAGGGTGTGTGATGGAGGTGCAGTGACAGTGATGTGTATAGATGAGGGTGTGTGATGGAGGTGCAGTGACAGTGATGTGTATAGATGAGGGTGTGTGATGGAGGTGCAGTGACAGTGATGTGTATAGATGAGGGTGTGTGATGGAGGTGCAGTGACAGTGATGTGTATAGATGAGGTGTGTGATGGAGGTGCAGTGACAGTGATGTGTATAGATGAGGGTGTATGATGGAGGTGCAGTGACAGTGATGTGTATAGATGAGGGTGTGTGATGGAGGTGCAGTGACAGTGATGTGTATAGATGAGGGTGTGTGATGGAGGTGCAGTGACAGTGATGTGTATAGATGTAGGTGTGTGATGGAGATGCAGTGACAGTGATGTGTATAGATGAGGATGTGTGATGGAGGTGCAGTGATAGTGATGTGTATAGATGAAGGTGTGTGATGGATGTGCAGTGACAGTGATGTGATACCACAGTACTTACAGTGCAGATGTTGCCTCTGTGAGTTACATTTAGCTATTATTCTGCTTTTATAGGCAAGTATGTGTATTTATTTGATTTGTACAGTACAGTAATTGCAGCATCCAGTTTTAAATGCAGAAGATAAGTATTCCCGATAGACTTTATCAATATTTGTGAAAAAATAAATTTTCATCCCAGAGAATAATTATGCTGATGATTGTGCAGATGTTGTCTCCCAGATGTATGACTCGGTTAGATTACGGCTTCTACTGTATATTTCTGTATCTCTAATAAATAACAGCACAAGGCAACAATTTTGTAATGAGAATTTATTTCAAGAAAATTTTAACAACCCAAACAAAGTCTACCCCTACAACTGGGTACAAACTAGGCTATATATCAATAGTTTATGAGAATGCCTATATATCACTAGCACATTGTCCAGTATATACCCCCGATACGTCTGTAAATTATGTCGTTCACAGAGATATCGCATCTGGAATGCAGCACAGTCTATAGCCGATATATATAAAGTAGATATGAGTGGGTTCGGTTCTCCGAGAACTGGTTCTACCCATATTTCGCAATCCTAGCCAGGATTCAAGTCCAACTTGGGTTTTCCCACCTGTCTCAGATTTCAAATTGAGGCAAAAAGTAATTCTACCGATTTTCTTCGGTATTGGATTCTACAAAGATCCCAGATGATAGTGCCATTTTCTTTCCAGGTGTGGAGCTTGTATAGAACAGAAGTGCTGTGTCCATCTAGGGTGCTGTGTCTGTCATATGTCCATCCAGGGGTACTGTGTTGTCCATACAGGGGTGCTGTGTTGTCCATCCTGTGGTGCTGTGTTGTCCATCAAGGTCCTGCTGTGTCGGACAAAGGGCTGCTGTGTCCGTCCAGGGGTGCTCTTTCTGTCCATCAAGGGCTGCTGTGTCCTCCAGGGTACTCTCTCCATCTAAAGGTGCTCTGTCCATCCATCAAGGGGTTGCTGTGTCCTCCAGGGGTGCCGTGTCTATCCAAGGGTGCTCTGTCCATCCATCCAGGGTCTGCTGTGTCCATCCAGGGGTGCTTTATCCATCTAGGGGTGCTCTGTCCATCCATTGATGGGCTGTTGTTTCCGTCCAGGGGTGCTCTGTCTGTCCATCCAGGGGCTCTGCCCCAGTGTAAAAAATAAAAGCTAAAAATATTATTTAAAAATATATATACTGTATCTATATTTTTGGGACTGTACACCAATGTACAATACTATTATTTTTTCATATACAAGTACTGTGACACTGCCAGTTAGACCGCAGTGTAATATTTCTACAAGTATTGTGATTATGCAGGCCGTACTCCAATTTCATACAAGTTTTGTAAAGCTGCAGGTTGTATCACAACTTAATATTCATACACATTTTGTGACATTGTATGTTGTAGGTCGTACCCCAGTGCAATCACATAAGCATTGTGACTCTGCTGTGTCATTTGTGAATGTTTAAAAAAAAAAACATTGTAAAAAACATTGTACAAATTTTAGCGTGTGCTGTACTCCACTTCATTCGTGTTTGTTAAAATGGAGGACGATCAATTGAGAGGAGAGCATGAACCACATACTAGTGCTGCAGCTGCTGCCACCAGCCATTATGGTGCAAGTTTGTCAACATCATCTGCTAAGGACGATGGCCAAGGGCTTAAGACAGGCCATGTAAAATCAAAGAAGCAATATATTCTTACAGTGGTAAAGTAAAAAACATCAAAAGGAAAGTTAGCAGCAGAGAAACAAAATTGGCAATATGCCATTCAGAACACAATGTGGCAATGAAAGGCTCTGCCACTAATGATGATGCAATAACATTTAACTCAGCATCTAGAGAGGTGTCAAAAAAAGAATAACTACGCATTTATTACAGATGGAGCTGCACTCATCCAGTGCGTCTCCATTGCAGGCATGCACTCCCGGCGTGACTAGGCGATACGTCTGCCTAGCCCCGCCAGAAGTGCACAGAGACGCCCTCCCATTCTAGTGAAAGGGGCGCGTCTCCGTCATGGGTGCGCCCAGGTACAGATGGAGCCGCGATTAGAATGGCTTCATCTGTACATCACACATTCCTGAGGTACATTTAGGGGTGTCCATGTTAGCTACAGTATGTTTGAGTCTGATATTTCTCACACAGTTCTCATACAGAAGCCTATTTCACCTCCTTCCACAATTTCTGCACCATCTACACGTGTGGAGAGCAGTACAAGTAAAGATGGTGATGAGGGTATATCAGAAATTGAGAATTTATGTGTGGAAGTGGAACAGGATGAGGGGGATATGAGTGTACTACTACTATCTGTGGATGTTAATGATGTTGTTTGTCTAAGTCAGCCACCAGTGGCTGCATGTGTTGCCCATGATAAAAAGAAAGTAATTTTGATGACTGGGCATTAGACCAAAAAAGCAAACTCTTAGGTGTGGGATTATTTTTACCCAAATCCTGACAATGTTTGTGAAGGCATCTTCTCCATTTGTGAGGTCAAAGTTAGTAGAGGTAGGGATGTTAGTCATCTAGGTAGGCACCTGCTCCATGTTCTGTCATTTGTGGCAAGTTCAGGAAATTTATATTACAAATTTATAATGTAATTAACACCTTCATCATCAACCTCCTCATTAGTTATTGGAGGTAGTCCTTCCAAAAAATTATTGTGGGGGCCCAGACAAAGCAAGCACTTCAGCCACAAAAGTGTCAGTCATTGTCACTGAAGTACTTGGTTTGTTAAACTGGCATGTACTTTTTAATAGCCAACATAAGGGTGAGAGGAAGGTCCCAATCACAATTCGATCTTGCACCACTTTTAATTTCTGCACTACTATTTGGCAGTGTTTCATAGATGTGCTATAAACTACCATGTTTTTGTGCCGCTGATCTTTCGGTTAGTAACCAGACAGCTTGCTGCAGCCTTTGGCCTAAAATTGATGAAAACAATATTGTAAGCTGTGAGGTGGTCAAAATTGACTGGAAATGAGTGGAACTTGATGTTATTAAGGTTAATAATACTATATTTTTAGCTGATTTTATGGTTTTTGTAAAATACAGACACAAAACAAAAACCCACAAGGGCAGTACTGGCAAAACCAAATACAGGTCCAAAACACAAGGAGATACAGATACAGAGCCAAGTCCAAAACCCATGATGGGGCCTACATCAGTGCATCTGGTTGTGTGTATAGGCGGTTCTGCCAACTGGCTGTACACTTGGTGAGGGGGCTGAAGTCACAGCTGGGTGGGCAAATTCAATGACAGCCCAGCTGGGTATCCTGATGACACTTCGAGTGGGTGATCGGTAAGTGTGTATACTTATCTGGATTGGTTGCTTGGTCAGCGTGACAGCAGGTCAGGTGAGTACCCAGCTTAACACTCTAGAATCAGGATCAGATGTTGCCACCAAGGGAACCTCATGCTCAAGTGACTCCGTTACAGATGGGCAAACATAAAGCCCCGCAGAATTTGGTTAACTATGATCAGGTGATAACTTAAAGTCCATTTATGTCTTGGCCTCTATTATTTTATTTATTAATAGTTTCTTAGTAAATTCCATTGCACTTTACAATTGAAGACAACATTGGCCCTCATTCCGAGTTGTTCGCTCGCAAGCGGATTTTAGCAGATTTGCTCATGCTAAGCCGCCGCCTACTGGGAGTGAATCTTAGCATCTTAAAATTGCGAACGATGTATTCGCAATATTGCGATTACACACCTCGTAGCAGTTTCTGAGTAGCTCCAGACTTACTCGGCATCTGCGATCATTTCAGTGCTTGTCGTTCCTGGTTTGACGTCACAAACACACCCAGCGTTCGGCCAGACACACCTCCGTTTCTCCGGCCACTCCTGCGTTTTTTCCGGAAACGGTAGCGTTTTTTCCCACACGCCCATAAAACGGCCTGTTTCCGCCCAGTAACACCCATTTCCTGTCAATCACATTACGATCGCCAGAACGATGAAAAAGCCGTGAGTAAAATTACTAACTGCATAGCAAATTTACTTGGCGCAGTCGCAGTGCGGACATTGCGCATGCACATTAAGCGGAAAATCGCTGCGATGCGAAGATTTTTACCGAGCGAACAACTCAGAATGAGGGCCATTGATAGAACAAAACTGGGTAATAACTAGAGATGAGCGCCTGAAATTTTTCGGGTTTTGGTTTTGGGTTCGGTTCCGCGGCCGTGTTTTGGGTTCGACCGCGTTTTGGCAAAACCTCACCGAATTTTTTTTGTCGGATTCGGGTGTGTTTTGGATTCGGGTGTTTTTTTCAAAAAACCCTAAAAAACAGCTTAAATCACAGAATTTGGGGGTCATTTTGATCCCATATTATTATTAACCTCAAAAACCATAATTTCCACTCATTTTCAGTCTATTCTGAATACCTCACACCTCACAATATTATTTTTAGTCCTAAAATTTGCACCGAGGTCGCTGGATGACTAAGCTAAGCGACCCTAGTGGCCGACACAAACACCTGGCCCATCTAGGAGTGGCACTGCAGTGTCACGCAGGATGGCCCTTCCAAAAAACACTCCCCAAACAGCACATGACGCAAAGAAAAAAAGAGGTGCAATGAGGTAGCTGTGTGACTAAGCTCAGCGACCCAAGTGCCCGACACAAACACCTGGCCCATCTAGGAGTGGCACTGCAGTGTCACGCAGGATGTCCCTTCCAAAAAACCCTCCCCAAACAGCACATGACGCAAAGAAAAAAAGAGGCGCAATGAGGTAGCTGTGTGAGTAAGATTAGCGACCCTAGTGGCCGACACAAACACCGGGCCCATCTAGGAGTGGCACTGCAGTGTCACGCAGGATGTCCCTTCCAAAAAACCCTCCCCAAACAGCACATGACGCAAAGAAAAAGAAAAGAAAAAAGAGGTGCAAGATGGAATTGTCCTTGGGCCCTCCCACCCACCCTTATGTTGTATAAACAGGACATGCACACTTTAACCAACCCATCATTTCAGTGACAGGGTCTGCCACACGACTGTGACTGATATGACGGGTTGGTTTGGACCCCCACCAAAAAAGAAGCAATTAATCTCTCCTTGCACAAACTGGCTCTACAGAGGCAAGATGTCCACCTCATCATCATCCTCCGATATATCACCGTGTACATCCCCCTCCTCACAGATTATCAATTCGTCCCCACTGGAATCCACCATCTCAGCTCCCTGTGTACTTTGTGGAGGCAATTGCTGCTGGTCAATGTCTCCGCGGAGGAATTGATTATAATTCATTTTAATGAACATCATCTTCTCCACATTTTCTGGATGTAACCTCGTACGCCGATTGCTGACAAGGTGAGCGGCGGCACTAAACACTCTTTCGGAGTACACACTTGTGGGAGGGCAACTTAGGTAGAATAAAGCCAGTTTGTGCAAGGGCCTCCAAATTGCCTCTTTTTCCTGCCAGTATAAGTACGGACTGTGTGACGTGCCTACTTGGATGCGGTCACTCATATAATCCTCCACCATTCTTTCAATGTTGAGAGAATCATATGCAGTGACAGTAGACGACATGTCCGTAATCGTTGTCAGGTCCTTCAGTCCGGACCAGATATCAGCATCAGCAGTCGCTCCAGACTGCCCTGCATCACCGCCAGCGGGTGGGCTCGGAATTCTGAGCCTTTTCCTCGCACCCCCAGTTGCGGGAGAATGTGAAGGAGGAGATGTTGACAGGTCGCGTTCCGCTTGACTTGACAATTTTGTCACCAGCAGGTCTTTGCACCCCAGCAGACTTGTGTCTGCCGGAAAGAGAGATCCAAGGTAGGTTTTAAATCTAGGATCGAGCACGGTGGCCAAAATGTAGTGCTCTGATTTCAACAGATTGACCACCCGTGAATCCTTGTTAAGCGAATTAAGGGCTGCATCCACAAGTCCCACATGCCTAGCGGAATCGCTCCCTTTTAGCTCCTTCTTCAATGCCTCCAGCTTCTTCTGCAAAAGCCTGATGAGGGGAATGACCTGACTCAGGCTGGCAGTGTCTGAACTGACTTCACGTGTGGCAAGTTCAAAGGGCATCAGAACCTTGCACAACGTTGAAATCATTCTCCACTGCACTTGAGACAGGTGCATTCCACCTCCTATATCGTGCTCAATTGTATAGGCTTGAATGGCCTTTTGCTGCTCCTCCAACCTCTGAAGCATATAGAGGGTTGAATTCCACCTCGTTACCACTTCTTGCTTCAGATGATGGCAGGGCAGGTTCAGTAGTTTTTGGTGGTGCTCCAGTCTTCTGTACGTGGTGCCTGTACGCCGAAAGTGTCCCGCAATTCTTCTGGCCACCGACAGCATCTCTTGCACGCCCCTGTCGTTTTTTAAAAAATTCTGCACCACCAAATTCAAGGTATGTGCAAAACATGGGACGTGCTGGAATTTGCCCATATTTAATGCACACACAATATTGCTGGCGTTGTCCGATGCCACAAATCCACAGGAGAGTCCAATTGGGGTAAGCCATTCTGCGATGATCTTCCTCAGTTGCCGTAAGAGGTTTTTAGCTGTGTGCGTATTCTGGAAAGCGGTGATACAAAGCGTAGCCTGCCTAGGAAAGAGTTGGCGTTTGCGAGATGCTGCTACTGGTGCCGCCGCTGCTGTTCTTGCGGCGGGAGTCCATACATCTACCCAGTGGGCTGTCACAGTCATATAGTCCTGACCCTGCCCTGCTCCACTTGTCCACATGTCCGTGGTTAAGTGGACATTGGGTACAACTGCATTTTTTAGGACACTGGTGAGTCTTTTTCTGACGTCCGTGTACATTCTCGGTATCGCCTGCCTACAGAAGTGGAACCTAGATGGTATTTGGTAACGGGGGCACACTGCCTCAATAAATTGTCTAGTTCCCTGTGAACTAACGGCGGATACCGGACGCACGTCTAACACCAACATAGTTGTCAAGGACTCAGTTATCCGCTTTGCAACAGGATGACTGCTGTGATATTTCATCTTCCTCGCAAAGGACTGTTGGACAGTCAATTGCTTACTGGAAGTAGTACAAGTGGGCTTACGACTTCCCCTCTGGGATGACCATCGACTCCCAGCAGCAACAACAGCAGCGCCAGCAGCAGTAGGCGTTACACGCAAGGATGCATCGGAGGAATCCCAGGCAGGAGAGGACTCGTCAGAATTGCCAGTGACATGGCCTGCAGGACTATTGGCATTCCTGGGGAAGGAGGAAATTGACACTGAGGGAGTTGGTGGGGTGGTTTGCGTGAGCTTGGTTACAAGAGGAAGGGATTTACTGGTCAGTGGACTGCTTCCGCTGTCGGCCCAAGTTTTTGAACTTGTCACTGACTTATTATGAATGCGCTGCAGGTGACGTATAAGGGAGGATGTTCCGAGGTGATTAACGTCCTTACCCCTACTTATTACAGCTTGACAAAGGGAACACACGGCTTGACACCTGTTGTCCGCATTTCTGGTGAAATACTTCCACACCGAAGAGCTGATTTTTTTGGTATTTTCACCAGGCATGTAAACGGCCCTATTCCTCCCACGGACAACAGGTGTCTCCCCGGGTGCCTGACTTAAACAAACCACCTCACCATCAGAATCCTCCTGGTCAATTTCCTCCCCAGCGCCAGCAACACCCATATCCTCCTCATCCTGGTGTACTTCAACACTGACATCTTCAATCTGACTATCAGGAACTGGACTGCGGGTGCTCCTTCCAGCACTTGCAGGGGGCGTGCAAATGGTGGAAGGCGCATGCTCTTCACGTCCAGTGTTGGGAAGGTCAGGCATTGCAACCGACACAATTGGACTCTCCTTGTGGATTTGGGATTTCGAAGAACGCACAGTTCTTTGCGGTGCTACTGCTTTTGCCAGCTTGAGTCTTTTCATTTTTCTAGCGAGAGGCTGAGTGCCTCCATCCTCATGTGAAGCTGAACCACTAGCCATGAACATAGGCCAGGGCCTCAGCCGTTCCTTGCCACTCCGTGTGGTAAATGGCATATTGGCAAGTTTACGCTTCTCCTCCGACAATTTTATTTTAGGTTTTGGAGTCCTTTTTTTACTGATATTTGGTGTTTTGGATTTGACATGCTCTGTACTATGACATTGGGCATCGGCCTTGGCAGACGACGTTGCTGGCATTTCATCGTCTCGGCCATGACTAGTGGCAGCAGCTTCAGCACGAGGTGGAAGTGGATCTTGATCTTTCCCTAATTTTGGAACCTCAACATTTTTGTTCTCCATATTTTAATAGGCACAACTAAAAGGCACCTCAGGTAAACAATGGAGATGGATGGATACTAGTATACAATTATGGATGGACTGCCGAGTGCCGACACAGAGGTAGCTACAGCCGTGGACTACCGTACTGTACTGTGTCTGCTGCTAATATAGACTGGTTGATAAAGAGATGTAGTAGTAGTATGTATGTATAAAGAAGAAAGAAAAAAAAACCACGGGTAGGTGGTATACAATTATGGACGGACTGCCGAGTGCCGACACAGAGGTAGCTACAGCCGTGGACTACCGTACTGTACTGTGTCTGCTGCTAATATAGACTGGTTGATAAAGAGATGTAGTAGTAGTATGTATGTATAAAGAAGAAAGAAAAAAAAACCACGGGTAGGTGGTATACAATTATGGACGGACTGCCCAGTGCCGACACAGAGGTAGCTACAGCCGTGGACTACCGTACTGTACTGTGTCTGCTGCTAATATAGACTGGTTGATAAAGAGATGTAGTAGTAGTATGTATGTATAAAGAAGAAAGAAAAAAAAACCACGGGTAGGTGGTATACAATTATGGACGGACTGCCCAGTGCCGACACAGAGGTAGCTACAGCCGTGGACTACCGTACTGTACTGTGTCTGCTGCTAATATAGACTGGTTGATAAAGAGATGTAGTAGTAGTAGTATGTATGTATAAAGAAGAAAGAAAAAAAAAACACGGGTAGGTGGTATACAATTATGGACGGACTGCCGAGTGCCGACACAGAGGTAGCTACAGCCGTGGACTACCGTACTGTACTGTGTCTGCTGCTAATATAGACTGGTTGATAAAGAGATGTAGTAGTAGTATGTATGTATAAAGAAGAAAGAAAAAAAACCCACGGGTAGGTGGTATACAATTATGGACGGACTGCCGAGTGCCGACACAGAGGTAGCTACAGCCGTGAACTACCGTACTGTGTCTGCTGCGACTGGATGATAAATAATGATATAAAAAATATATATATATCACTACTGCTGCCGGACAGGTATATATTATATAATGACGGACCTGCTGGACACTGTCTGTCAGCAGAATGAGTTTTTTATAGAATAAAAAAAAAAACACCACACAAGTGAAGTCACACGACGAGTGTTTAACTTTTTCAGGCAATCACAATATAGTATACTATACTACTAACTATACTGGTGGTCAGTGTGGTCAGGTCACTGGTCAGTCACACTGGCAGTGGCACTCCTGCAGCAAAAGTGTGCACTGTTTAATTTTAATAATAATATGTACTCCTGGCTCCTGCTATAACCTATAACTGGCACTGCAGTGCTCCCCAGTCTCCCCCACAATTATAAGATGTGTGAGCTGAGCACAGTCAGATATATACATAGATGATGCAGCACACTGGGCTGAGCAGTGCACACAGATATGGTATGTGACTGAGTCACTGTGTATCGTTTTTTTCAGGCAGAGAACGGATATATTAAATAAAACTGCACTGTCTGGTGGTCACTGTGGTCAGTCACTAGTAAACTCTGCACTCTCTACAGTTCTACAGTACTCCTAAGCTCCAGTAAATCAGGTCAATCTCTCTCTCTCTCTCTTCTAATCTAAATGGAGAGGACGCCAGCCACGTCCTCTCCCTATCAATCTCAATGCACGTGTGAAAATGGCGGCGACGCGCGGCTTCTTATATAGAATCCGAGTCTCGCGAGAATCCGACAGCGTCATGATGACGTTCGGGCGCTGACAATGCTAAATTCCTTGTCGTATAAACAACCCTTTATGAAGCTAAGAACACTGTACGCTGTTTACTTAAGAAGTACCGTAATGGTACGCTATTTGCGTAACGATCGCCCAGCAGTAAGCGAGACGCTCAAGCGTCACGTTCGCTCACGGCCCAGTGATCACAGGACACGTTATTGGTTATGTCTAGGGGAATGATTCGCTGTAGCTTAGCGTACGCTCGAGACCACGAGGAGGTCACCAGCGATGCAGACGCTCACAACACTATACCTTTATGATAAAACCTTATACCAATGAAATACACTGAATACCTTAATGTGAGTACAGGGTGTAAGTGCAACCTTGTGTAACCTGACTAACTACAAAGCTGCTTGAGCGTCACCGACGCTCAAGTGAACACTTAACACTATAGAAAATACACAGATACTGGTTTAGGTTCCAAAGCCTATTAACTGTATTATATCTAATATACTTGTAAAAGGGGATAACAGTACAAATGATACACTACAATATAACAGAGACTTCCTAACCACAGAACTAAACTATAAATACAAAAAAGACAATGCTACACTGACCTAAATGCAATACAATACAATACTATCTAATACAATACAATACTAGCCTAGTCTAGGGGAGATATGAGAGAACAGAACAGAGAGAGAGAGAGAGAGAGAGAGAGAGAGAGAGAGATGAGATGAGAGAAATTGGCTCACAGAAAGACAATGATTACGGAGAGAAACTTACGCACAAAGGGTATGATCGCCTGCGCCTCGATATCCAGCTCCCGGCTATCAGCAGATAACCGTTGATGAGAGAGTGAGAGCTGGATGTGGTCGGCCTGCCTATTTATGCCCCACACACAATGCAATCTCCTGGTCCTACAATCCCATTGTCCATTGGCCGAAGGAATTCGGCCCTGCATCATAACAAAAGGTCATAGGGTGATTCATACAGGTGGGCTGTGACGATTTCCAACAGCTCAGGTGGGTGGGAAACTGGGTTTCCCGCCGCATACCTGAGTATGAGTAAATAATAGAAATGGACATAAACTTCTTATGTCCATAACTATTCGCACGAGCGATTAATACGCTCCAAACCAACACCGGAATATTGCTAATTAAATACTCTTCCGATGGGTACCAAACACTGCTGTATGATTCCTGTTAGACCCTTCGTACGATATAAAGAGGGATTCCTCAGCTCTGGGACATTGTATTTTAACCAAACTTTCAGAATCTATCAAAGGGACCATGATCTATAAACTACATTAATTGTGAACATTTGTAACGAATGAGTCGCACGCTACGACTATATAAACTCTACCGTAAATACGCATACCGCGCCTGCGAGTGCACGCTATTGCGGGTATGCGCCTCCACGGGAGAGCGTACGCACGCGCAGCGCGGACCAGTGTGCGGTGCAAATATGGCAACGTGCATTGAGACATTTTTCTGACTTTGACAGTCCACCCTTTGGCAGTCAATAATAACTGCCACAAAACATTTAAGGAGAAAAATGTAAGTCAGGGGTTAATTGATTTCCATGGTGGGGTAAGGAAGAAGAGGGGAGTAGGTGTGAAAAGGGTATGACCTAGTGAGAAAGTAGAAGCATGTGTGTATGAGTCCATGTTTGGAGGGTCATGTATCATCGTGCCGTACGTGTGGTAAATCAAGCTTCGAGGTATTGCGAAGTATACATTTGAATTCCTTCTTATCCTGTGGTACAGGTCTGTGGATGGGCTGTCAAACTCTACCGAGCTCATTTCGGCTGTGGTTGTAACAAAATGGGGATGCACATTTTAGTTGATGATACATGAATGGGGGAGGTATGTGGTTGCTGATATCTGTGCCTGTATTCCCTATCGACTATGTGTGTCGTTACCTGAGGGTTGTAGAGATGAAGATAAAGAACACTTACGAAAAATGCAATGATATTCTATGTCAGGGAAATGTACATCTGTTGTTGAAGTTGTGTTCGGTATCTGTTGAGAGTCGTCTTCTTTGCGCTGTTTTGCTCCTTAGGCATGAGCAACAAGCTTTGTCAGTGCCATCAGATTTACAAAAATGTTGGGCTAGCGTGAGTTTAAAAATACTAGGGAAACTGGGGATCCATGGCAAAGTTCATCAAGTGTCCATATTTAAAGTTGTCAAATCTTCTTCTTTGGTCAATCCGTTGTCTGTATACATCTCGTCTCGTCAGCTTCCTCGTCCACGGGGGTCTTTGTATCTGGGAGAAAAGCAGAAAAACAGGTGAAAGAAACGGACCGTATAATCGCATTTTCATCACATTCTGGTTTCTATCATTGGGTCATAAATCAAATCCAGGTTAATTACAGTTTCCTCACTCCTCAAGCTCATCACTTTTGTACTTTGTTTGCACCTCATTAAAGCCTGCCCGCATCTAAATATCAATCCAATCGATATAACGACACCCAAGATACATAGTAGAAACTTTCCAACATCCATTATGACTCCTTGAGCCCAGTCTCCTAAACCGGAGAACCAATTTCGCGGGTTCAACCATGACACCCAACCAGTCAGCTCATTACCTACAGCAGCAAGGGTGAGATTGTGTTTTCGACGAAATTCCCACTTCAATTGGAGAATATCGTCCATCTTTTGGTCTATGACCTCTACCGGATCCTCGGTGCTATTTGTGATATACGTGCAACACTTTATGCCGTACTGTGTTGCCAATGTAACACAATATCCGCCTGTTACTGCTGTAAGATAATTAAGAACCATCCTATGCTGAACTAGTTCTGTTTTGTAAGCTTGAAGTTCTCTTCCAGTGTATCTAAACGTGTCATCATACATTTCAGTGATATTATCTAACAAATTGGCGAGTGCGGAAATGTATTTATAATTCATCACTCCTCGAGCGGTGCGAGTGAAATCTAACGCTACCAGAACCTGAATCCCGGTGGACTCATGGATAAGATCAGAGGCCGGATGCTCTAACCTTTCTGACAGTTGTCTTTTAACTCGGTGCTCGTAATGAGTGTGAGTATAAGGAGCTTGGGCACCACGGTGTATGTCCTTCATTTTGTCGTGTGTAACAGTCATCACTTCAGGCAATACTTTTCCAATATAACACAATCCTTCAGAGTTTGGGGCAAGCCACTTGTACGCCTTTCTCCCGCATATGAAATATGCATCATCGGGGAGAACATATGGGACGGAGAAGGACATGACCATGTTACAAACCTTCCAGGTGAAATCTCCTGACCCTAATTCTTCCATCTGCCTAATGCACGTATCGGTTTGTACGATATGTGCACAGTATCCTGGTGATACCTCTCCAACTCTAGTAATCCTATTTCCTAAGGTATATCGATACCGGAAAGATTTTCCTCTACTAGCTATGTGGCGTACCAGCTCTGTATCTGTAGGCATTCTATCTGCTCTGTGTGAAAAGGTCATGGTAAGGTTGCTCCATGACACTTCCCAATTTCCCGGTTTTCTAGGATTGGAGATGTTAAAACATAAGAGGGACCTATCCACATGGTATTGGTGGAGCTTCAAACTAGGAGGGCTGGAGATGTTAAACCTCCGGTCCACCGGTCTCCCACCACTTAGCTCAAGTACCTCCCCTAACGTTAAAGGAAATGGTACTAGCCCTGATTTGCTGTGACCCTGAGGTACTTGAGAGCATACCCAACAATCTGTTTGGTTTAACACGTTACCCACTAAGGAGTGATAGTCACTCAATGGATGCCGGTCTATATGGATATTAAAACTAGATTGGCATTTCTTTATGCATCCATCTTCAACCAGATTATCACAGAGCCTACAGATACAATTTTCTTCAGCTAACAATCCATCACAATTTCTTCTATCGGATCGTTTTCTGATACTCGCCTTTGCTTGTTGGTTTGGTTGATCTTGGAAAACTACGCCTCCATCATCATAATCAGAACCCATTCCAGAACCTCTTTCGACCTCTATGGTACTCTCGCCGGAACAGACTGCTCTGGTCAACATCATGGTTAACATCAAAATCCGGATCACAGTCTCTTGGGGCAAGTCCATCTTTGAGGAGGAAATAGAAAAGAATGAGAAGGGGGAAAAAGAAATTTTAAAGGAGAGGGGATGGGAAGTGGAGAAAAACAATAAAAGGGAGAGGGGAGTCGACAGCTGCTTTCGATCTTCAAGGCTCAGGTGCCGCCTCAGTCCTCCTGGAACAGACACTCCAGTGATACAACCTCTACCGTCTGTTCCTTATCACGGGACTTCTCGGGATCAGCAACCTTCTTGCAGTGGGATGAATGGACCCAAGTCTCTCTCTCAGCAACCTTCAATGCTGTGGTGCTGGTCAATAAGACCTGGTATGGTCCTTCCCATCTATCACTAAGACAACCTGAGCGTAGAAAATTTCGTATCATTACATAATCCCCAGGTTCAATGTCATGACAATTACTATCTGGTAAATCAGGAATCACCAACTTCAGATTATCATTTTGATTCCTCAACTGTTTACTCATGTTAATCAAGTATTTTACAGTTACTTCATTGTTACATTTCAAATCATCCTGAGGGTTAATCATGACATGCGGTTGTCGACCAAACAGAATTTCAAAAGGAGACAGATTAAGAGGGGACCTGGGAGTGGTTCTGATGCTATACAAAACAATGGGTAAAGCTTCTGGCCACGTCAATCCTGTCTCTGCCATTACTTTACTCAATTTATTTTTAATAGTGCTGTTCACTCTTTCGACCTTCGCACTCGCCTGTGGACGGTACGGAGTGTGCAGCTTGCTATCAATACCCATTAATTTACACATTCCTTGAAAGACATCACCTGTAAAATGGGTACCCCTATCACTTTCAATGATTCTAGGGATACCATATCTACATACAAATTCCTGCACAATTTTCTTAGCTGTAAACATAGCGGTATTTGTAGCTGCTGGAAAAGCTTCGACCCAATTTGAGAAAACATCTATACAGACAAGTACATATTTCAAATTTCGACATGGGGGTAATTGAATGAAGTCAATTTGTATTACCTGGAAAGGGCCGCCGGCAGGTGGGATATGGGATGGTTCTGTAGGTATTGCTTTTCCAATATTCTTTCTCAGACAGGTAAGGCATGACATTGCTCTTTTACCCGCATGAGAGGAGAATCCTGGGGCGCACCAGTATGCTCTTACCAATTTGCACATCCCCTCCTTGCCTAGATGAGTCAGCCCGTGAGCTGCTTCAGCCAGACATGGAAGGTATGCCCTGGGGGCCACCGGTTTACCATGTCCATCCGTCCAGAGCCCTGAGGACTCCTGGCCATATCCCTTTGCCTTCCAGACTGCTCTTTCCTGTGTGGAACACAAATTCTGCATCTCACACAACTTTTGTGTGTTGATGGTATTAAATACCATCAACTGTGTGGTGTTTGTCCGTGTGGGGGTAGCAGCTGCAAGCTTTGCGGCTTCGTCTGCTCGGCTGTTACCAAGGGATACTGGGTCTTGGCTATATGTATGTGCTTTACATTTGATAACAGCCACTCTGTCGGGTTCCTGTATCGCTGTTAGAAGCCTTTTTATATGAGCTGCATGCGCTATCGGTGTACCAGCCGCCGTCATGAAATTTCTGAGCCGCCATAGGGCTCCGAAATCATGGACTACCCCGAAGGCGTATCTAGAATCGGTGTAGATATTGGCTGACTTACCCTTAGCCAATTCACATGCTCTGGTTAGGGCGACCAGTTCAGCAACCTGGGCTGAGTGAGGTGGGCCTAGCGGTTCCGCTTCTATGGTGTCTTGGTCATCTACGACTGCGTATCCAGTACACAAGTCTCCCGAGTCTGACTGTCTATGACAACTACCGTCCGTGTAGAACGTGAGTTCTGCATCTTCCAGTGGATTGTCACTGATGTCAGGCCTTGCGGTAAAATTTTGGGTCAAATATTCCATACAATCATGTGTATCTTCCTTTGCATTAAATCCTCCTTCCCCATCACTCTCACCTCCCACCCTTTGTGCCTGACCAGGCACACCTGGGAGGAATGTTGCAGGGTTTAATGCGCTGCATCTCCTTATGGTGATGTTTACTGGGGCAGTTAATGCCAATTCCCATCTCGTAAACCTTGCTGATGAGACGTGTCTGGTTTGGGCAGAATTCAATAAGGCAGATACCGCATGCGGTGTATGGATTGTGAGGTTGTGGCCTAGCACGACATCTTCGCTTTTTGTCACTAGCAATGCTATCGCCGCAACGCTACGCAAGCATGTGGGGAGGGATCGCGCTACCGTATCTAGCTGAGCGCTGTAGTATGCAATTGGCCTGCTGGCATCACCGTGTTTTTGTGTTAGTACACCTGCTGCGCACCCAGCACTTTCTGTTCCGTATAGTTCAAAGGGTTTCCCATAGTCTGGCATACCTAGTGCTGGTGCCTGCGTTAGGCACTGTTTGAGTCTCTCAAATGCTGTTTCAGATTCGTCTGTATGCGAAATCCGATCAGGTTTGTTTGAAGAGACCATTTCCTGCAAAGGTAGCGCCAATATGGAAAACCCTGGGATCCAATTACGGCAATACCCACACATTCCTAGAAACGTCCTGATCTGTTGTTGGGTTTGTGGCAGTGTCATGTCTCTAATGGCTTGGATTCTATCAGCGGTCAGGTGTCTCAGTCCTTGTGTTAGACAGTGTCCCAAGTATTTTACCTTAGCTTGGCATAATTGCAACTTGTCTTTGGAAACCTTGTGACCTGTGTCTGAAAGATGAAACAGGAGCTGTTTCGTATCCTTCAGAGATGCTTCCAGTGAATCTGAACACAGTAATAAATCGTCCACATACTGTATCAATACTGATCCACTGTCTGGTTGAAAAGACTGTAAACAATCATGCAAAGCCTGAGAAAATATACTTGGACTATCTATGAAACCTTGGGGTAACCGAGTCCACGTGTATTGAACTCCTCTGTATGTGAATGCAAACAAATATTGGCTGTCAGGGTGCAGAGGTACCGAAAAGAAAGCGGAGCAGAGGTCAATAACAGTGAAAAATTTGGCAGTGGGAGGAATTTGCATTAGGATGACAGCTGGATTTGGCACTACGGGGAACTGACTCTCAACTATTTTGTTAATCCCCCTTAGATCCTGCACTAGCCTGTAACCCCTCCCCCCACTCTTTTTAACAGGGAAGATGGGACTATTTGCGGTGCTTGACGTTCTTACTAGAATGCCCTGTTGTAGCAAGCGCTCTATTACTGGGAAAACTCCTAACTCCACCTCTGGCTTCAGAGGATACTGTGGGATTTTTGGAGCTATCCTACCATCTTTTACTTGCACAACTACTGGAGCTACGTTTGCCATTAATCCAGTGTCCTGTCCATCTTTTGTCCAAAGTGACTCTGGTATCTGAGATGTCATCTCTTCTACTTGGGATGGATTCCTATTTGTCATAATGGAATGTGACATTAATTTTGATGGGGAGTCTAACATGTCTCGTACTTCCTGAGCGTGATTCTCAGGAATGTCCAAGAATACACCTTCAGGAGTACAATAAATGACGCAACCCATTTTACATAGTAAGTCTCTTCCCAGGAGATTGGTTGGTGCAGATGCAGCCAGCAAAAAGGAATGCTTGGTATGCAAAGGCCCTATTGTAATCTCGGCTGGTTTGCTAACAGGGTAGTGCTGGACTACTCCTGTTACTCCCATGGCTGGAATTGTCCTACCAGTGGTTCTCATGCCCACTGTCGAATTTATCACTGACTTGGCCGCCCCTGTGTCTACAAGAAAGTTTAAAGTTTTACCAGCCACATTGATTGCAATCTCTGGTTCGCTTCCAAGACTGGCAATCAACTTAACTGGCTGCAGATTACAGGTATGGCCACACCCCTATTGGGTATGCTGACCTCCCTGAATCCCATTGGCAGCAACTACTTGTGGGGGAGTTAGCTGGGAACTACCAGAGGCATGCCAATCTCTGTTCGGGGGATATCTTTTTGTTTCCCCTGTATGTGGCTCAAAACTCCGCCTCTGTGGACCCTGCTCCCAATGTCGTGTGTTGTGTTGTTGTCTAGGGGGTTGAAAAGATCTTTGTACATTCTTTGTTCTACATTCTCGTGCAAAGTGTCCCGGTCTGTTACAAGAAAAACATGTTATTACACTTGCCTTACCCACAGGATTCGGTGGTACATACGCAGGCTGTCTTGTGGTCAGCGCCTGTATACTTACGGACATCAACTTATCACTTTGCGACTCTCTGTGCCTAGTGATGTTTCTGTCGTGATCAATAGCAGCCTCTCTCAAGCCGGACACTGACAGACCTCGCCAGCATGGTTGCGTGGTCTGAACCCTAGTCTTTAATGTTTCCTTTAAACCATCCATCAGTACAGATACTGCTACTTCTCGATGGTTTGGGTTGGTCTTAATGTCTTCTATACCAGTGTACTTTGCCATTTCTAATAGTGCCCGGTGAAAATATTCTGTTGCCGTTTCGGACTCCTTTTGCTTAATGGAAAATATTTTATTCCATTTAACAACGGCTGGGAAATACTCCTTTAGCTGTAAATTTATCCTTTTTACATTATCCTTGTTGTACACGTCTGTAAGCGGTACATCTTTATCCAATGCACAGTCAGCTAAAAATTGAGTTGCGTCAACATTGGAAGGTAAACAAGCTCTTAGCAGTATCTGCCAATCCTTGTTGTTGGGTTCTACAGTGTTACCTAGATCCCTGATGTATTTTTGGCTAGCAACTAAATCCTTCCTGGGGTCAGGAAATTCGGACACTATTGTTCTCAATTCCATTCTGGAAAATGGAGTGTACATGGCAATGTTCCTTATGGGAGTGGCTCCAGACACATCTGTTTTTCCATTGGGAACTGCTATTACCCTTACAGGAGCAATTCTAACAGCCTCTTCCTGTGTAGATTCTACTGCTTGTTGTGGTACAATTGTTTCAGTGTAGTGCATGGTGCCGTACTTACCCGTTGACACGACCTCACCTATCCCTCCGCTAGGGGCTTTCACTAATCTCGTGGGTGTCGCTGTGCCTACTGTGGTCTCTGCTATGGTGGCTGCAAGAGAGAGAGCTGAAATTGTTGCTGAATCGTCTTCTTGATCACACTCCTGAGGAAGGTTCAAAACAGGGTACATCTTGCACGGGTTAGTACTTGCATGAGTTATTTGGTTAACATCATTAACATTTACAAGGTTACTAAGAGTTTGTGTTTTACAACCCAGTGCGTTTCTCTCCGCAATCAACTTCTCTCCTGCAATGTATGGTGGAGGAGGAGCTGTGGCTATCAGCTTCCTGACTGCCCCAGATCCTGCCGCCAGAGCCAAACCTCTCTGTATCTCACCTTCCTGGTGCCATAACTGTAAACAATCATGATGCTGAATTCGTCTCTTTGCTGATTTTACGAGACATATCCTCCTCCTTAAATTTTGTAACACTTCTGGACTGAAGCTACCTATTCTTGGGAATTTGTCCCTGTCTTGTACAGTCATTCTCTCCCATTCATCACATAAAACCTCTGTGTGACTACCGTATTTTTCACACATTACATATCGTGCCGACCCAACTGGTCGGTTCTCTGAATCAACCCGAACCGAGGTTGATCGCCCCCTACCTGAACAAATGGCCCCCATAATCTGCAGGCGTTGCTTATTCCTCCTTGGATCTTTATCTCAAGGTTTTCAGCGAACCCTTACAAACAAACCAAGATGTCCTTGGGCAGGCCGGCGGTGGTGGTTTATCAAGTACCCCACTTACTTCTCGCCCACGTTGGCCAGTACTGCAATCACTGTAACCAGAGCTGCTGTACCCAACCTAGGGCCCCTGTGAACCTTTATTTACTGGGGCGCGTTCCCCAGCAAGTATCGGTTGTTGGATAGTTCCTGAGTGACCAGCGAACTTCCCTTCCAAAAATAAAAAAATTACACAAATCACGTCAGAATGTACAAATAGCGTTTGTGACCACTTTACTCTAATGGTATTAGGTCAGATTACTAACTACTGCACACAATTACGTGCGGTCCAATCGTTCAGTACACGAGCACTACTTGTCATGTACTGAAAGATCAATGGAATCGATGTTTCCGGCCGCGATTCCTTCAGCAAGAGCTTGTATGGCCTATATGGGTTCTGCACCAACACCCCAGGCGTTGTGCCACTGGACTTTTATAGCGGACCTCTTTGTCTATTTTACCTGTTACCTTATGACCTCCTGGTCTGTTACCTTATGACCTCCTGGTCTTGTTACCTTATGACCTCCTGGTCTTGTTACCTTATGACCTCCTGGTCTTGTTACCTTATGGTCCGCTATACTCTAATGCTCAAATATTATTTAACCAGGGATGCCTCCCTAGCCACCGTATATGTCACTTACACGTGTGTCCCTTGACGAGTACCCGGCTTTCCTTTTGGTTCCACCTTAAAGTTATATAAACTTTTGTATACAAAACACACTCACTCAACACATGTACACTTTTGTTTCTATATCTATTTCTGCGCAGAAATTGTCTTCAGGCCAAAAGTGTTACCAATTAGGAGCAGGATCTGTTAAACTAAATTTCAGATTTTTCCAAAAATAGATTTGCGTTATTTACCGCGTCGCGTTATCTACCGCTGTGCGTTAATTATCGCCTTTGCGTTACTTCACTTTATCACAGCTTGAGCTACGTGGGCGTAACCGGACGCTACGTTGCATAATGAACGCTGCGTGCGTCTGCCTTTTGGATTGCGTACGCTAGTCTTTGTTAGCGACACGTGTACGCAATGCAAAGATCCACCGTAACACAATATATACTTTTATCAATGTAAATGATCCCTGATCATCTACCGCAATCCACACTGACTGCCTTGTATCTCAGACAAACCGTGTGTTTGTTCTATACTTTAACTATCACCTCTGCTATGAAATAACAGCAAATCTCTTTTTAGCACTTTCTATCAACTATAAAACTTGGCAAACAGGAATAGTGATATACGAAATTTGAAAAAGAAATGCAGATAAATGTATGCGTGCGTGTATACGCAAGACAGAAGAGAAATAAAACAGTTTTTTTAAAAAAGACACAAGCGTTTTGTTCTTACTTCCGGTTCCCGGATTCCTTCAGCACTCTTTATCTAAGCGAAGCAGACGCTTATCCCGTCAGCACTGTGAGACAACCTCCCACCCTTTGCTGGAGGGATAATGTCTGCTGATCTACCTAGTGCAGATATGAGAAGGATAGGACGAGTCCCCAATTGACAATGCTAAATTCCTTGTCGTATAAACAACCCTTTATGAAGCTAAGAACACTGTACGCTGTTTACTTAAGAAGTACCGTAATGGTACGCTATTTGCGTAACGATCGCCCAGCAGTAAGCGAGACGCTCAAGCGTCACGTTCGCTCACGGCCCAGTGATCACAGGACACGTTATTGGTTATGTCTAGGGGAATGATTCGCTGTAGCTTAGCGTACGCTCGAGACCACGAGGAGGTCACCAGCGATGCAGACGCTCACAACACTATACCTTTATGATAAAACCTTATACCAATGAAATACACTGAATACCTTAATGTGAGTACAGGGTGTAAGTGCAACCTTGTGTAACCTGACTAACTACAAAGCTGCTTGAGCGTCACCGACGCTCAAGTGAACACTTAACACTATAGAAAATACACAGATACTGGTTTAGGTTCCAAAGCCTATTAACTGTATTATATCTAATATACTTGTAAAAGGGGATAACAGTACAAATGATACACTACAATATAACAGAGACTTCCTAACCACAGAACTAAACTATAAATACAAAAAAGACAATGCTACACTGACCTAAATGCAATACAATACAATACTATCTAATACAATACAATACTAGCCTAGTCTAGGGGAGATATGAGAGAACAGAACAGAGAGAGAGAGAGAGAGAGAGAGAGAGAGAGAGATGAGATGAGAGAAATTGGCTCACAGAAAGACAATGATTACGGAGAGAAACTTACGCACAAAGGGTATGATCGCCTGCGCCTCGATATCCAGCTCCCGGCTATCAGCAGATAACCGTTGATGAGAGAGTGAGAGCTGGATGTGGTCGGCCTGCCTATTTATGCCCCACACACAATGCAATCTCCTGGTCCTACAATCCCATTGTCCATTGGCCGAAGGAATTCGGCCCTGCATCATAACAAAAGGTCATAGGGTGATTCATACAGGTGGGCTGTGACGATTTCCAACAGCTCAGGTGGGTGGGAAACTGGGTTTCCCGCCGCATACCTGAGTATGAGTAAATAATAGAAATGGACATAAACTTCTTATGTCCATAACTATTCGCACGAGCGATTAATACGCTCCAAACCAACACCGGAATATTGCTAATTAAATACTCTTCCGATGGGTACCAAACACTGCTGTATGATTCCTGTTAGACCCTTCGTACGATATAAAGAGGGATTCCTCAGCTCTGGGACATTGTATTTTAACCAAACTTTCAGAATCTATCAAAGGGACCATGATCTATAAACTACATTAATTGTGAACATTTGTAACAAATGAGTCGCACGCTACGACTATATAAACTCTACCGTAAATACGCATACCGCGCCTGCGAGTGCACGCTATTGCGGGTATGCGCCTCCACGGGAGAGCGTACGCACGCGCAGCGCGGACCAGTGTGCGGTGCAAATATGGCAACGTGCATTGAGACATTTTTCTGACTTTGACAGCGCGCTCGGGTTAACCGAGCAAGGCGGGAAGATCCGAGTCGCTCGGATCCGTGTAAAAAAAGCTGAAGTTCGGGCGGGTTCGGATTCCGAGGAACCGAACCCGCTCATCTCTAGTAATAACAGACAGTCATAGAGGTAGGAAGCTCGTGCTCGCAAGCTGACATTCTAAACTGAAATAGGCATTTATGCATTAGGATTTGTGTTATCTATTGCATAATCGTCCACCAGATTGCAAAGGTGGGCTGTATGATATGGCCATACAACAATGTTGGCCTGGGGTAAGGAGAATGGGAAAGTGAAAAAAGAGAAAATATGTGAGGATATGACTCTACAGTGGGGATGTCAATTCCACGGAATCGTTGCAGCCCAAGAAAAGTCCTGCAATTGTGAATGGGAGGGAATAATGACTGTGAATGAGAGACATAGATCTTGTGAAGAGTAAAGAGGGTGGGTTGGGAGATATTATGACATGAGTGAAGAGATGTATGTTGATGCAATTTGGTTAATGTGTGTAAGTCAGAGGTTCCCAAACGCGGTCCTCGAGGCACCCCAACAGTTCAGGATTTAGGTATCTCCAGGGCGCAGCACAGATGGTTAAATCAAATTGACTAAGGTGCTAATTAAGTCACCTGTGGCCAAGCATGGATACATTTAAAACCAGGACCGTTGGGGTGCCTTGACCACGTTTGGGAACCTCTGGTGTAAGTAAAATATTTTATATTAAATACAGAAGAATACAGGTAACCAATGGAGGGACTGAAAGAGCAGATCTGCAGTCGATGAACGCATTCAGAATAGATTGTAGTGGTGACAGTCTCTTTTTGTAGGTCCAGTAAGAAGACTATTGCACGAATGACATCGAAAGTGTGTTTGTGCAACTTTTTGAATTTGTTATGCCTAATTTACTAAGCTGTCGTATTTGTATTTTTCATGTTGTCAGATGTCGATGTCATTCGTGTTTTTTTCGTAAGAATGCGGCCGTTTTTGTTGTTTTTCGGCCGTGTTATTCGGGTTTTTTTACGACTGCGTTACATGTCTGTTCCGGCAGTGTTTGTCCGTTCACGGCCGCGTTTTTTTTTCTAAGTTTCGATTTTGTCACTCGTCCGTGATTGGTTGTATTCGTGATGGAGGAGTGTCTGTGCACATTACTATAAAAACGCCCCAAACCGTCCGCACCTCGTGGGTTTAGCTAGTGGAGAGGAGAGAGGAAGGTGTATTAGGAGTTGGTGAGTTTGTTGGAGTTGTTGGTGGATTTGTTGCGGAGTTTTTCGATTGTTGAGTGCTATACTGTGTGTGTAAGTAGTATTTTCTTACTTGTTGTGTTGTTTTTTCAAAGTTTGTCTACTTTTTTGTCCTTGTTTTTTTTTTAAAGTCTATTGTCATTGTTTGTGAGTGAGTGTGTGTGTGTGTGTTGGGTGTGTGGTGTGTAGTGGTAGTGGAGGAGTGTGTTTTGTGTTTTTTTTCTCTCTGTGTTTTTTGTAGTTTTTAGGGATTATGTCCCAGTCAGAGGTGAGTGAGGTGGAGGAGGTTAGTGAGAGGGAGGAGGTGAGTGAGGTGGAGGAGGTGAGTGAGAGGGAGGAGGTGAGTGAGAGGGAGGAGGTGAGTGAGGTGGAGGAGGTGAGTGAGAGGGAGGAGGTTAGTGAGGAGGAGGAGGAGGGGGTGCCTGTTGCTGCGTTATCCAGTGATAGTGATGGTGCTGTGGCTCCGCAGCCACGCACCACTACCAAGACTGGGCGCAATGTTAAGTTCAGCTATGCTGAAAACATGGCTTTGGTGCGGGAGCTGATGAGGCATCATCGCCAATTGTTTGGGCAGGATGCTGCCAAGGTGTCCTCACGTAGGAAGTCTGTCCTGTGGGGTAAAGTTTAGCGGCAGTGAATAGTGAGGGTGTGGTGAGGCGGACTGAGGACACGTGCCGTAAGCGCTTTTATGACATCAAGCGCCGTGTCAAGGCCAAGATGGCCAAGGAGGCCAAATCAGCCCGCCAAACCGGGGGTGGACACCCCTTCCGTGCTACTTATCGTGATTGGGAGGAGCCTGTGCGGTCCCTTATTCCTTCCGAAGTGGTTGCTGCGACTCATGTCCGGGATTCGGACCGGCCAAGGCAGGATGGTGAGTTTTTTTTAATTTATTTTGTGATATTGCATTTTTTCAAATTTTTATGCTGCTAATTGTTACTGTGTTTTTAAAATTAGAAACATTGTGTTGGTGATGTAGTGCAGGCCTGTGCAACCTGTAGCTCTAAAGGTGTTTCCAAACTACAAGTCCCATCATGCATTGCCTGAGTTTTGTAATTAGTGAATGGTACATCTGTTGCAGTGCATGCTGGTATGTGTAGTTCTAATACATAATCAGAGATCTTGCTTGTCCCTAACTTTTTAAAAAGAACATTTATTAAATATTGTTTTGTTGTTGTTATTGATGTGTATTGTTTTTTTTTTTTATGTTGTTTGTGTCAATTTGTTGTTTAAATTTATCTGCACAATATTGTGCAGAATTAACCTTTGGATAAGGATTATTTAGTGCAACACCATCTTATTTGAAGAATACACACCTAATTAATGAATCCAGAATAGCTTAAACAAAAAATAGTTTACTTAACATTAGGTTCCAGATGTTTACATCACAATAAGGAAGTTCAGATAACAAGGAGTATTTAAAGTATGGTCATAATGTTTTTTCAAATGTATCAATAGTACGCCAGAGAAGAACCACAGACAGGCCACAGCCAACTGATGAAGATGGTGGGAATGCAGGTAAGAATTCACTGTATTCACATATTCGGCAAACACATAGAAGCAAAAAAATAATAATGTTTTTCTTTTCACATAGGTTCTTCTTCTGCAAGCCGCCCTCCTCTAAGGCGGCCATCACAGGGCTCTGTGAGTTTGCCTAGGAGGCCCAGTAAGACACGTCGTGTGGAGTCTGAGGCTCCATCTTCACCACCCAGGCGGCGCATCTCCGCAGTGTTGCCCCAGCCACCTCTGGACATTTTGGAAAGTCCTCAAAGTGATGAGCCACGATCACCTCAGCTGTCTGGTGAGTAAAAAATTGTTTTTTTAAATTATTAAAAGTTTGACACAGTGTGGACTATGAATGAACATGGCTAAGTCATATTAATTTTACTAAGCACTGATATGTGCAAGGTGTTATATGCTGAAACACTTTCTTAATAATTTTTATAAATGTAAAAACGAATCTGTTTGCCTTGTGCCTTTATCACCTTGCACATATCATTGTCTGTTCAAATCCTTAGGTCTTCTCATGGTTAATTCAGCTGCACCACTGTTTGTGTATTGTCAAGAGAATTATATTTTGGCTCATTATTAGTCATGGCCATAATGTCAATTACCAAGCACATGTGTTTTTCGTACAAAATTACTGCACCCATTTTCAGATGTCATGTTGGCCATAGCATCCATTTTGTTTTGGTAATTAAATTTTTATAAAAAACCATTTAAAAAACATTGTTTAATACAAATGTTTAACATGGCCCACATCACCATTTTTAAACATAGTCCAACTTAACACATTTGCATGTTTTGTGAATATTTCACAAATAAAATATAGTTTTCGTTTTTATGATTACGAAAAAAATGACTGCCTTTATAAATTAATGAGTTTGTTAGAAACCACATTTACTGCCTTGTTTGTGTTTATCTAAAGGAAGGGCCATACACAATTTTAACATGCATTAATGTGAAATGGGGACATATCTTCGTGTTTCACATATCATTATGGCTTATAGTCTATGAGCAAAACACATTTTTAAAATATTGTGTTGTGTAAATTAGAAGGCACACACAGGCGTGCACAGAAACTGAATTGTGGGTTTCGCACAGGACTTCCACCCCCCACCCCCCCCCCCCTCCACGGCATTATAGTGTTCTCACACTTCCCCTGTCCTGGATGTAGACTGCTTACCTGGTCCGCTCCTCTGGGCTGTCCAGGTGAGCAGTCTATATCCAGGACAGGGGAGGTGAGAGAACACTATAATGCTGTGGAGGGGGTGAAGTTTGGTGCGGAATCCGCCAATCAGTGTCTGTGCACGCCTGTAAAGGCACATATGTGTTTCTTAAGGCAATATTCCTAGTTTTTTGGACCACACAAAATCTGAAACATTTTCATGAGTATTATTAAGTATGCCATGTTTAGGACAAGCAAAGAAATATATTTGTAAATAAACAGTGGCTTTTGTGACCCCCATACAGAACCAACCATCATGGGCGAGGACGACCAGCAGGAACCTGACCAACAGGCTACCTTTACACTGCACCTGCAGCCCGTTGCTCCTACCCAGCCAACCCAGCAGCAGGATATGCCCCAAGCCTCCGTAAGCCCCCAATTGATCCCAGCTCCACCCCAGCAACAAATGTCCGCAGACTTTTGGAGCAGTTGGGCCACACAACAGGTCCAAAACACTGCCTACCTGAACACACACACACAACACCTTGCCAGTCTGCCACATCATCTTCCTCGCATTAGTAGGAACTCGGGCAGACTGATTGTTCAGGTAGGCAGAATAGCTACTTCAATGGAGCAAATCAGGGCGGACAACATGCAAATGCTTGCAAATTTAACTTGAGTAATCGATGAGCAACAGCGGCAGCAACAAGCCCTAATACAAGTCATACAGCACAACCAAGTAGTGACTGAAACTTTGTCCAGAATTGTTGCCAGCCACACTGCCACAAATAATCAGCTGAATGCCAGTATTCACAACCTTAGCCAAAGCATTACTGTGCTGGCAGCACAACAAGTCAGCTCCAGCTCCGGAACGACTACCCCTAGCCAGACCCCAGTTACCTCCCCTGTTCGACGCTCAAGCAGAACACGGGCCAGCGACCCTGGACAAACCTCTGCACCAAGCACACACACACAAAAAAATGAGTAACACATGAAATTTGTGTAACACAATAAATGTTTTGCTATTGTATTCCCAAAAAAATCCTGTGTCCGTGTCAATCATTGTAAAACACGCTATGTGTGTATGGTTTAATGGGGTAATGATTGTAAAAAAAAAATTGACTTTTTAAAAAAAAAAAACGTACACACCAGTATAAAGAACAAACACTAACGAACAAAACAAACATTCACCCCCTACAATACATGTAGTAAAAGTGGTTAGGCAAGGTGATTTAAAACAAAAAAAATACTTACGGGTAAAATATCGCTGAATAACTTCTTGCCTTACCTGCCTCCCTACATCTGTACTCACACTGTCACCAGATGTTTCTAACTCCTCTGCTTGCTGACTGTTTTCTTCATCATCATGTGCCAGATGTTGTTGCAAACACAGATTATGGAGAAAACAGCAGCAGAACACAATCCTAGTCACCTTAGAGGGACTATACAACAAAAGCCCAGCAGATTTATCCATACACCGAAACCTAGATTTCAGCACACCAAAACATCTTTCTATCACGTTCCGCGTAGACTTATGTGCATGATTGTAACTGTGTTCAGCAGGAGAATCAGGTTGGGACAATGGAGTAAGTAGCCAAGAGTAGCAGCCATAACCACCATCACCTGAAAAACAGATATAGGCAACATTAGTACATGTGTATGATGAATAATTACCCTAAAAAAAAAAGGAGTTTGAAGTTAACACACATACACACAACACACTTGGAACATACCCAGCAGCCAGCCATCAGGCATTTGTCCGTCCTCAAATTTATCGAAGAGAGATGACTGACTGAGGATGAAGGAGTCATGGCAGCTGCCAGGGTAACCTGCAACCACACTCATAATTTTTAGATTTGCATCACAAACCACCTGGACATCAGTGGATTTGGCCATATGTCGATTAGTATAAATATATTGGCGGCCCCTAGGTGGTCTCAGCTCAACGTGTGTGCAATCTATGGCCCCCAGCACATTGGGCATGCCAGCAAGCTCATAGAAAGCTACCCTGACTGCATGCCACTGCGACTCCTGGGTAGGGAGGCAGATAGAGGCATTTATATGGGTTTCCAAGACATCCAAAACCTGAGTGGACATTAATAAATATAAGGTGAGTGTCATGATCTGTATTCAATACAATACTGTGTTCTAAGACCTAACAGAAGCAACACTTAGACATAGACGTGTATGTATATTTCAACTCACCTGATTCAAATATTTGGAAAAGGTGGGCTGGGAGATACCAATGACGTCGCCTGTCACAGCCTGGAAGCTCCCAGTAGCCATAAAGTGCAACACAGCCAGGAGTTTGTACAGGCCTGAGACAGAGCGAGAGCGTGCTGTCTCAGGGTCTAGTCCCAGTTTGACAAGGTCATACAGACGGAAAATGTTGTTTCGATTTAGCCTAAACATCTGTATGACCCTATCATCAGACAATGCGTTTAAGTTTAAACGTCCCCTAAAAAAACGAGGCTGGCGCAGCCTCCGCAGCACCTGTTCAACCTGCTGACCATGTGCACTTACCTGGCCCTGATTTATTGAAGAGTCATGGAGCACTCTCAGGTATCCCCCAGCAACCAAAAAATCTGAAGCACACACAACAGCCGCCATTTCAGAGTGAGAGATATTCAAAATGTGCCTGGGAGCCTTTTATAGGGCCAAACATTCAGGTGTGACTAATGAATAATTGAATACACATGTAAACACGCTTATCAAAAGCAGGTCTACTTTTTTTTAGGACTTTTGTACGAATTGTATTTTTTCACGACCGCAAATGCATTATCACGGTAGACATTACAAATACGAATGGTTAGTAAATGACCGTGATTCATACCTAAACAGCCGCGTTTTGACCGATGGTGTATTCATTCGTAATTTTACACATGAACTTCCAAAAAAATACGAATGGCCTCATCACTGCCATGATTTTTGCTTAGTAAATTACCGAGATGACACTTTGAAGAAAAAACGGCATCTCGGTCAAAATCGGGACCTTAGTAAATATACCCCAATGAGAGCATGAATTAGAGTTTTTGCAGCATCTTGTGTACGGTATGGTCATATTTTGGACATTTTTAGATGCATGTAACATGATTTTGAGACAGATTGAATGTGGGAAACAAATTACAGTTCAGAGTCAAGGATGACACATAGGCAGCGAGTTTGTGGGGTAGGATTGATTGTTAAGTTCTCAACAGTGATAAAGATGTCAGGTTGGTAACTACTATCGGTCGGGTGAAATATAATTAATTCTATTTTGGACATATAAAGTTTGAGGTGGCGAGATGTCATCCAAGATGAAACAGCAGAGAGGCTGACCATTACAGATGGTGACAAATGGTGACAAATCAGGGGAGGATACGTAGATTTGATCATCCACATACAGATAATACTGAAATCCAAAAGAGCTGATTAGTTTGCAAAGAGATATTGTAAAGATTGAAAATAGCAGAGGGCTTAAGACTGAGCCTCGCAGTACTCCAACTGATAGAGGTAGTGAAGAGGAGTTGGATATAGACAAGCGACAATAAAAGAGTGATTAGATAGGTAGGCTGAGAACCAAGAAAGGACTGTGTCCTGAAGACCTAGGGATTGCAGAGGTTTAATAAGAAGAAAGTGGCCAACTGTGTCAAAAGCAGCATAGAGATCACAGAGAATAAGAAGTGAGTAATGGCCTATAGACTTAGCAGTGACCAGATCATTCACTACCTTAGTCAATGCTATCTCAGTAGAGTGCTGGGAATGAAATTGACTGACTGATGTGGACAAACAAAAAACTGAGTGTAGTCCCTAGTGCGCAATAGGATGCAGCCTTAACAAATCCTGTACTTAAAGGGTCTTTCCCTCACCCTCAATAGAACATATCTAGAACATAACAGAAAATAGTGCACAATTTGTATAGGCGCTTCCAACTAAATACAACAGGTGTTAATCTTCATAAATAGTTATGATTCAGATGATAATGTAGTTACGTTCCTGTATCTTATAGATCAGCAGGCATATCACTGGATCTTTCACTTGCTTCTCCTTCAAGTAGCTCCTCAGCACATCAAATTCCCAGTTGTACCAAACATGAAAGATAAAAATTTGCCAGAATCTAGTGTAGTATGTCGTTTAATAGAGACAACAACAATGGTCCCGTGAAATGACAAACAAAATATATAAAATCCTCCCTGTAGGGAGCTTAAAATCACAAGCACACTTCGTACAGGTGAAATAAATCCAGAAGTGGTAGGAGTAAATAATTACCGGATGGTGAGAGAACCAATAAGTTCTCAAACAGATGAAAACAACCAGATAGTCTCCCGGGACACTTACCTTGAAAAAGAACCTAGAACTGGTTTGATACGGTGTTACACAGGTGATTCCTGTGGTGGTGTAATGAGGACGTTCTTACCTGGTTCCAGATCAGTGTTTTCCCGGGAGACTATCTGGGAGCCATTTGAAGGTGATTTCCACTTTGTACGGCAGACTGTTTTCTTGCGGGAGGAGAGCATGGACCCAGAGAAAATACACGCACATCTCCACTTGCCACCAATGCTGTAGTGGACGAGGAGGATTAAGATGTATTTTTATATTTGATTTGAAATTTTAAAAAAAAATATTTATAAATTTACAATTTATGCTGCTTATTGTAGATTTGACATCTAGTCTACAGTTCCAAAATTCCCAGACGCACCACCATTTTGTTATATTGTATTGTCTTGTTTTACTGTAGGAGGTTTGTGTAATACCTCCCTTTGGAGGCAGCGGCAGGGTATTTGGAAAAGTGGAATTTACCACATATACAAGTAGAATAAGGGTTTATTAGTATTATCCTCAGCAGGTCAGCGCAAAACCTTATTTTTGTGTGTTTTTATGTTTGGTACAACTGGGAATTTGATGTGCTGAGGAGCTACTTGAAGGAGAAGCAAGTGAAAGACCCAGTGATATGCCTGCTGATCTATAAGATACAGGAACGTAACTACATTATTATCTGAATCATAACTATTTATGGAGATTAACACCTGTTGTATTTAGTTGGAAGCGCCTATACAAATTGTGCACTATTTTCTGTTCTATACTGACTGATCCAATAAGTTGATGGGGTTAAGAAAATGTGCGAGGCAAGTGTAAGCAAGTCTCTCAAGTGGAACGAGTGCAAGGTGCACTATTCAAATAATCATAATTTGAATAATAATACATTTTGCAATAAGAGGCTTTTCACATAATATTGGCCGGTCCACCCCATCGAAGTACTTATACTGTACATACAATTTATGAGTATTGCCTTTGAATTTCACCAACATTTTGATTCGCAATGATATGTGCAGAGAATAGCCAATGTTTTCAGTGACTAGGTTCATATTTTTACACTTATGTAGAGGTTGGTAATTTTATCTTTATGTACATCAGTTGATGAGGATGCTATATGGAGGAATCCATAGAGATACTGTATAATAAGGTTGTTGGATATGGATTATTATACATCCAAAATGGATATGAATCATTGCTAACTCTGGAAATGGTGGAAACGTCATATGTTTAAAACCACACACTGATAATTTAAATAATATAAAACAATAAATAGACCTAAATGAAAAGGAGAGGAACAGGTTATTATAATTAAAATTAATTATTTTTATACATGTGAAGTATAATGAAGCATAACAGACTGAGAGAATATCTCTGTGACAGGATAATTCTATCTTTGAATATAAATATATTTAAAAATTAATCCGAGCACAGGCTAAAGGATAATAAATAATGTTATCCGGACCTAAAAACGTAACATACAATAGGATTCATGACCACCAGATCCTTCAGCCAATAGGAAACTGACACAGGGGATAAAAATTAGTGGAAGTAATGGCTTGGGATAGAGCCCTGAGGAAGCCAATGGTGAAACGGACGTAGGCTACTTTCCGGCTGTTATCTATAAAACTGTGAACCTTTCTGTGCATAAATAAAATGTACATAATCATCCTATAAAACATAATTTCTTTGTATCAAGTACGGGCGACGTCTCTGTATCGCCGTTACCGGTGGCTGCTATTCCATCTAAGCCACATGACAGAGACAGAGACTGTGAGCTACAGCGCTCACACAAGCCACGCTGTTAATAAATGGCTTGCTGTGGGGGAAGAGACGGGAGGGGCGGCGGTGCATGCCACCGGATAGGACTGGCTCTATGAATATCAAAAGCTAATTGCCACTTCACCTTAGATATTATCAGCTGCCTCTCACAAAGGGAAATATATATATATATATATATATATATAAACCGAGAATATGGGCACAAGCGACCAATGGTGTCTATAGTAAAGGAACGTAAAAAGATTTTTTATATATAAAAAGAAAAGGTATATTTATTTTACACGATTAAAAAACAATGATATACTTTAGTTTAAGAAAAAATGCTTAAGCATAAGAATTCATAAAAAATGGACAAAATTATGATTAAAAGAGAAGAAAAATCTAAAAGTACAAGGTACACATCGATTTGTAGTAAATGTGTAAAAAGTGCTTATCTTAGGTACAGGAGGTTGGTCTGGGAAAGATCATGGAATGTCCAACGCGTTTCGTCCTTCAGGACTTCATCAAGGGTCCCTTGATGATGTCCTGAAGGACGAAACGCGTTGGGCATTCCATGATCTTTCCCAGACCAAGGGTCCCTTGATGATGTCCTGAAGGACGAAACGCGTTGGACATTCCATGATCTTTCCCAGACCAACCTCCTGTACCTAAGATAAGCACTTTTTACACATTTACTACAAATCGATGTGTACCTTGTACTTTTAGATTTTTCTTCTCTTTTAATCATAATTTTGTCCATTTTTTATGAATTCTTATGCTTAAGCATTTTTTCTTAAACTAAAGTATATCATTGTTTTTTAATCGTGTAAAATAAATATACCTTTTCTTTTTATATATAAAAAATCTTTTTACGTTCCTTTACTATAGACACCATTGGTCGCTTGTGCCCATATTCTCGGTTTCTATAACACTTTTTACAGCAGCTTACCACTGCTGTTTTTATTTAGGGGCCTGCTGACACCCTTTGTACCAAGGAAGTGTATTTTTGGACATATATTGTACATAACTGTGAAGGTTAACTTACCACAAGTGGTGCTATTTTTTCCTTTTTTGCATATATATATATATATATATACATATATAAAAAGCCCCACAGTAAATATCATATTAAGGGGTAGATAGGTGAAAAACACGAGGGGGCATTAACCCCCCGACACATATGAGGGCAATAATAAAAAGATATTAACGTGGCACTGTCTTTTTATAATCACACTCTTGAGTGGCCTGAATAAAAAGACTTTGAAATGGTTTGGTGTAACATACATGTGAATGAATGGCTAAATAATATGGTCAGAGTATACACATGAATAGGGGTGTATCTACCCATTGGCCAGGATGGCACTCGCCAGGGGCACCAGGCAAAAAGGGGGCGCCACCCGCGGCCAAAGGGTAGAAAAGTAGTACAGTCAGACTGTACCTAGTCAGAGTCTGTTACTGCCGCCGCAGCCCCGGTGTCCGTCAGCACCACACTGCACTAGTGATCAGACTAGTGTCCAGCAGCACTGCACTTTGTAATCAGACTCAAAATATGCTACAGCTCCCAGCAGCCCTTGTTGCTGGGAGCTCCCGGCAGCAAGGGCTGCTGGGAACTGTCGTTTATTTTGAGTCTGATTACAAGTGCAGTGCTGCTGGACACTAGTCTGATCACTAGTGCAGTGTGGTGCTGACAGACACCGGGGCCACGGTGGCAGTAACAGACTCTGACCAGGTACACAGCAATTGTTATATAGCATAGTGCTATAGATCTATTTGTTGTTGAAGATAATAAAATAGTGGCAGTGTTTGGGAGAAGGGACTGTAGTACCTGGAAAACGACACGATTTTCATGCATGTTAGATGCAAGTAACTAGTAAGTAAGCGAAAACTTTAACTTCAGTGTAATAAAGAAAATACATATCTTACCTATTTCAAGGCCAGGTTCAAGGAAATGTATATCAGTTAATTGTATAATTGATCATTTTATCTTAGAAGTGTTGGCACCCTGATGTTTTTTCTAACAGGAAGCACTTCTACCATCCATCTAATGGTATTTGGTTAATGGCTGGGTCCATTTGAGGCTCATCTCACAGCATCTCATTAGCATTTCATTCGGGATGCAGTCAAGATGCCGGCGTTTGGCATCCCGGCGGTCGGAAAGCTGATGCCAGAATCTCGAAACTGCTCGGAATGCTGATGCTGGCATCCCAACATAGATAGCGATGCAGAATGCCAAAATCCGGAAGAGTTGGTGCTAAAGTCTTCACTGGCAAGCCACGTGGGAGGGTTAGGGTTAGGCTGCGGGGGTGGGAGGGTTAGATTTAGGCTGCGAGGGTGGGAGGGTTAGGTTTAGGCTGCAGGGAGGGAGATTAGGAAGGGTGGGTTAGGGTTAGAGATGAGCGCCTGAAATTTTTCCGGTTTTGTGTTTTGGTTTTGGGTTCGGTTCCGCGGCCGTGTTTTGGGTTCGAACGCGTTTTGGCAAAACCTCACCGAATTTTTTTTGTCGGATTCGGGTGTGTTTTGGATTCGGGTGTTTTTTTCAAAAAACACTAAAAAACAGCTTAAATCATAGAATTTGGGGGTCATTTTGATCCCAAAGTATTATTAACCTCAAAAACCATAATTTACACTCATTTTCAGTCTATTCTGAATACCTCACACCTCACAATATTATTTTTAGTCCTAAAATTTGCACCGAGGTCGCTGTGTGAGTAAGATAAGCGACCCTAGTGGCCGACACAAACACCGGGCCCATCTAGGAGTGGCACTGCAGTGTCACGCAGGATGTCCCTTCCAAAAAACCCTCCCCAAACAGCACATGACGCAAAGAAAAAAAGAGGCGCAATGAGGTAGCTGTGTGAGTAAGATTAGCGACCCTAGTGGCCGACACAAACACCGGGCCCATCTAGGAGTGGCACTGCAGTGTCACGCAGGATGGCCCTTCCAAAAAACCCTCCCCAAACAGCACATGACGCAAAGAAAAAAAGAGGCGCAATGAGGTAGCTGTGTGAGTAAGATTAGCGACCCTAGTGGCCGACACAAACACCGGGCCCATCTAGGAGTGGCACTGCAGTGTCACGCAGGATGTCCCTTCCAAAAAACCCTCCCCAAACAGCACATGACGCAAAGAAAAAAAGAGGCGCAATGAGGTAGCTGTGTGAGTAAGATTAGCGACCCTAGTGGCCGACACAAACACCGGGCCCATCTAGGAGTGGCACTGCAGTGTCACGCAGGATGTCCCTTCCAAAAAACCCTCCCCAAACAGCACATGACGCAAAGAAAAAAAGAGGCGCAATGAGGTAGCTGACTGTGTGAGTAAGATTAGCGACCCTAGTGGCCGACACAAACACCGGGCCCATCTAGGAGTGGCACTGCAGTGTCACGCAGGATGTCCCTTCCAAAAAACCCTCCCCAATCAGCACATGATGCAAAGAAAAAGAAAAGAAAAAAGAGGTGCAAGATGGAATTGTCCTTGGGCCCTCCCACCCACCCTTATGTTGTATAAACAAAACAGGACATGCACACTTTAACCAACCCATCATTTCAGTGACAGGGTCTGCCACACGACTGTGACTGATATGACGGGTTGGTTTGGACCCCCCCCAAAAAAGAAGCAATTAATCTCTCCTTGCACAAACTGGCTCTACAGAGGCAAGATGTCCACCTCATCTTCACCCTCCGATATATCACCGTGTACATCCCCCTCCTCACAGATTATCAATTCGTCCCCACTGGAATCCACCATCTCAGCTCCCTGTGTACTTTGTGGAGGCAATTGCTGCTGGTCAATGTCTCCGCGGAGGAATTGATTATAATTCATTTTAATGAACATCATCTTCTCCACATTTTCTGGATGTAACCTCGTACGCCGATTGCTGACAAGGTGAGCGGCGGCACTAAACACTCTTTCGGAGTACACACTTGTGGGAGGGCAACTTAGGTAGAATAAAGCCAGTTTGTGCAAGGGCCTCCAAATTGCCTCTTTTTCCTGCCAGTATAAGTACGGACTGTGTGACGTGCCTACTTGGATGCGGTCACTCATATAATCCTCCACCATTCTATCAATGTTGAGAGAATCATATGCAGTGACAGTAGACGACATGTCCGTAATCGTTGTCAGGTCCTTCAGTCCGGACCAGATGTCAGCATCAGCAGTCGCTCCAGACTGCCCTGCATCACCGCCATCGGGTGGGCTCGGAATTCTGAGCCTTTTCCTCGCACCCCCAGTTGCGGGAGAATGTGAAGGAGGAGATGTTGACAGGTCGCGTTCCGCTTGACTTGACAATTTTGTCACCAGCAGGTCTTTCAACCCCAGCAGACCTGTGTCTGCCGGAAAGAGAGATCCAAGGTAGGCTTTAAATCTAGGATCGAGCACGGTGGCCAAAATGTAGTGCTCTGATTTCAACAGATTGACCACCCGTGAATCCTTGTTAAGCGAATTAAGGGCTGCATCCACAAGTCCCACATGCCTAGCGGAATCGCTCCCTTTTAGCTCCTTCTTCAATGCCTCCAGCTTCTTCTGCAAAAGCCTGATGAGGGGAATGACCTGACTCAGGCTGGCAGTGTCTGAACTGACTTCACGTGTGGCAAGTTCAAAGGGCATCAGAACCTTGCACAACGTTGAAATCATTCTCCACTGCGCCTGAGACAGGTGCATTCCACCTACTATATCGTGCTCAATTGTATAGGCTTGAATGGCCTTTTGCTGCTCCTCCAACCTCTGAAGCATATAAAGGGTTGAATTCCACCTCGTTACCACTTCTTGCTTCAGATGATGGCAGGGCAGGTTCAGTAGTTTTTGGTGGTGCTCCAGTCTTCTGTACGTGGTGCCTGTACGCCGAAAGTGTCCCGCAATTCTTCTGGCCACCGACAGCATCTCTTGCACGCCCCTGTCGTTTTTTAAAAAATTCTGCACCACCAAATTCAAGGTATGTGCAAAACATGGGACGTGCTGGAATTTGCCCATATTTAATGCACACACAATATTGCTGGCGTTGTCCGATGCCACAAATCCACAGGAGAGTCCAATTGGGGTAAGCCATTCCGCGATGATCTTCCTCAGTTGCCGTAAGAGGTTTTCAGCTGTGTGCGTATTCTGGAAACCGGTGATACAAAGCGTAGCCTGCCTAGGAAAGAGTTGGCGTTTGCGAGATGCTGCTACTGGTGCCGCCGCTGCTGTTCTTGCGGCGGGAGTCCATACATCTACCCAGTGGGCTGTCACAGTCATATAGTCCTGACCCTGCCCTGCTCCACTTGTCCACATGTCCGTGGTTAAGTGGACATTGGGTACAGCTGCATTTTTTAGGACACTGGTGACTCTTTTTCTGAGGTCTGTGTACATTTTCGGTATCGCCTGCCTAGAGAAATGGAACCTAGATGGTATTTGGTACCGGGGACACAGTACCTCCAACAAGTCTCTAGTTGGCTCTGCAGTAATGATGGATACCGGAACCACGTTTCTCACCACCCAGGATGCCAAGGCCTCAGTTATCCGCTTTGCAGTAGGATGACTGCTGTGATATTTCATCTTCCTCGCAAAGGACTGTTGAACAGTCAATTGCTTACTGGAAGTAGTACAAGTGGGCTTACGACTTCCCCTCTGGGATGACCATCGACTCCCAGCGGCAACAACAGCAGCGCCAGCAGCAGTAGGCGTTACACGCAAGGATGCATCGGAGGAATCCCAGGCAGGAGAGGACTCGTCAGAATTGCCAGTGACATGGCCTGCAGGACTATTGGCATTCCTGGGGAAGGAGGAAATTGACACTGAGGGAGTTGGTGGGGTGGTTTGCGTGAGCTTGGTTACAAGAGGAAGGGATTTACTGGTCAGTGGACTGCTTCCGCTGTCACCCAAAGTTTTTGAACTTGTCACTGACTTATTATGAATGCGCTGCAGGTGACGTATAAGGGAGGATGTTCCGAGGTGGTTAACGTCCTTACCCCTACTTATTACAGCTTGACAAAGGGAACACACGGCTTGACACCTGTTGTCCGCATTTCTGGTGAAATACCTCCACACCGAAGAGCTGATTTTTTTGGTATTTTCACCTGGCATGTCAACGGCCATATTCCTCCCACGGACAACAGGTGTCTCCCCGGGTGCCTGACTTAAACAAACCACCTCACCATCAGAATCCTCCTGGTCAATTTCCTCCCCAGCGCCAGCAACACCCATATCCTCCTCATCCTGGTGTACTTCAACACTGACATCTTCAATCTGACTATCAGGAACTGGACTGCGGGTGCTCCTTCCAGCACTTGCAGGGGGCGTGCAAATGGTGGAAGGCGCATGCTCTTCACGTCCAGTGTTGGGAAGGTCAGGCATCGCAACCGACACAATTGGACTCTCCTTGTGGATTTGGGATTTCGAAGAATGCACAGTTCTTTGCTGTGCTGCTTTTGCCAGCTTGAGTCTTTTCATTTTTCTAGCGAGAGGCTGAGTGCTTCCATCCTCATGTGAAGCTGAACCACTAGCCATGAACATAGGCCAGGGCCTCAGCCGTTCCTTGCCACTCCGTGTGGTAAATGGCATATTGGCAAGTTTACGCTTCTCCTCCGACAATTTTATTTTAGGTTTTGGAGTCCTTTTTTTTCTGATATTTGGTGTTTTGGATTTGACATGCTCTGTACTATGACATTGGGCATCGGCCTTGGCAGACGACGTTGCTGGCATTTCATCGTCTCGGCCATGACTAGTGGCAGCAGCTTCAGCACGAGGTGGAAGTGGATCTTGATCTTTCCCTAATTTTGGAACCTCAACATTTTTGTTCTCCATATTTTAATAGGCACAACTAAAAGGCACCTCAGGTAAACAATGGAGATGGATGGATTGGATACTAGTATACAATTATGGACGGGCTGCCGAGTGCCGACACAGAGGTAGCCACAGCCGTGAACTACCGCACTGTACTGTGTCTGCTGCTAATATATAGACTGGTTGATAAAGAGATAGTATACTCGTAACTAGTATGTATGTATAAAGAAAGAAAAAAAAACCACGGTTAGGTGGTATATACAATTATGGACGGGCTGCCGAGTGCCGACACAGAGGTAGCCACAGCCGTGAACTACCGCACTGTACTGTGTCTGCTGCTAATATATAGACTGGTTGATAAAGAGATAGTATACTCGTAACTAGTATGTATGTATAAAGAAAGAAAAAAAAACCACGGTTAGGTGGTATATACAATTATGGACGGGCTGCCGAGTGCCGACACAGAGGTAGCCACAGCCGTGAACTACCGCACTGTACTGTGTCTGCTGCTAATATAGACTGGTTGATAAAGAGATAGTATACTCTTAACTAGTATGTATGTATAAAGAAAGAAAAAAAAACCACGGTTAGGTGGTATATACAATTATGGACGGGCTGCCGAGTGCCGACACAGAGGTAGCCACAGCCGTGAACTACCGCACTGTACTGTGTCTGCTGCTTATATATAGACTGGTTGATAAAGAGATAGTATACTCGTAACTAGTATGTATGTATAAAGAAAGAAAAAAAAACCACGGTTAGGTGGTATATACAATTATGGACGGGCTGCCGAGTGCCGACACAGAGGTAGCCACAGCCGTGAACTACCGCACTGTACTGTGTCTGCTGCTAATATATAGACTGGTTGATAAAGAGATAGTATACTCGTAACTAGTATGTATGTATAAAGAAAGAAAAAAAAACCACGGTTAGGTGGTATATACAATTATGGACGGGCTGCCGAGTGCCGACACAGAGGTAGCCACAGCCGTGAACTACCGCACTGTACTGTGTCTGCTGCTAATATAGACTGGTTGATAAAGAGATAGTATACTCGTAACTAGTATGTATGTATAAAGAAAGAAAAAAAAACCACGGTTAGGTGGTATATACAATTATGGACGGGCTGCCGAGTGCCGACACAGAGGTAGCCACAGCCGTGAACTACCGCACTGTACTGTGTCTGCTGCTAATATATAGACTGGTTGATAAAGAGATAGTATACTCGTAACTAGTATGTATGTATAAAGAAAGAAAAAAAAACCACGGTTAGGTGGTATATACAATTATGGACGGGCTGCCGAGTGCCGACACAGAGGTAGCCACAGCCGTGAACTACCGCACTGTACTGTGTCTGCTGCTAATATAGACTGGTTGATAAAGAGATAGTATACTCGTAACTAGTATGTATGTATAAAGAAAGAAAAAAAAACCACGGTTAGGTGGTATATACAATTATGGACGGACTGCCGAGTGCCGACACAGAGGTAGCCACAGCCGTGAACTACCGCACTGTACTGTGTCTGCTGCTAATATATAGACTGGTTGATAAAGAGATAGTATACTCGTAACTAGTATGTATGTATAAAGAAAGAAAAAAAAACCACGGTTAGGTGGTATATACAATTATGGACGGGCTGCCGAGTGCCGACACAGAGGTAGCCACAGCCGTGAACTACCGCACTGTACTGTGTCTGATGCTAATATATAGACTGGTTGATAAAGAGATAGTATACTCGTAACTAGTATGTATGTATAAAGAAAGAAAAAAAAACCACGGTTAGGTGGTATATACAATTATGGACGGGCTGCCGAGTGCCGACACAGAGGTAGCCACAGCCGTGAACTACCGCACTGTACTGTGTCTGCTGCTAATATATAGACTGGTTGATAAAGAGATAGTATACTCGTAACTAGTATGTATGTATAAAGAAAGAAAAAAAAACCACGGTTAGGTGGTATATACAATTATGGACGGGCTGCCGAGTGCCGACACAGAGGTAGCCACAGCCGTGAACTACCGCACTGTACTGTGTCTGCTGCTAATATAGACTGGTTGATAAAGAGATAGTATACTCGTAACTAGTATGTATGTATAAAGAAAGAAAAAAAAACCACGGTTAGGTGGTATATACAATTATGGACGGGCTGCCGAGTGCCGACACAGAGGTAGCCACAGCCGTGAACTACCGCACTGTACTGTGTCTGCTGCTAATATATAGACTGGTTGATAAAGAGATAGTATACTCGTAACTAGTATGTATGTATAAAGAAAGAAAAAAAAAACCACGGTTAGGTGGTATATACAATTATGGACGGGCTGCCGAGTGCCGACACAGAGGTAGCCACAGCCGTGAACTACCGCACTGTACTGTGTCTGCTGCTAATATAGACTGGTTGATAAAGAGATAGTATACTCGTAACTAGTATGTATGTATAAAGAAAGAAAAAAAAACCACGGTTAGGTGGTATATACAATTATGGACGGGCTGCCGAGTGCCGACACAGAGGTAGCCACAGCCGTGAACTACCGCACTGTACTGTGTCTGCTGCTAATATATAGAATGGTTGATAAAGAGATAGTATACTCGTAACTAGTATGTATGTATAAAGAAAGAAAAAAAAACCACGGTTAGGTGGTATATACAATTATGGACGGGCTGCCGAGTGCCGACACAGAGGTAGCCACAGCCGTGAACTACCGCACTGTACTGTGTCTGCTGCTAATATAGACTGGTTGATAAAGAGATAGTATACTCGTAACTAGTATGTATGTATAAAGAAAGAAAAAAAAACCACGGTTAGGTGGTATATACAATTATGGACGGGCTGCCGAGTGCCGACACAGAGGTAGCCACAGCCGTGAACTACCGCACTGTACTGTGTCTGCTGCTAATATATAGACTGGTTGATAAAGAGATAGTATACTACTAATATTATATATACTGGTGGTCAGGTCACTGGTCACTAGTCACACTGGCAGTGGCACTCCTTCAGCAAAAGTGTGCACTGTTTAATTTTAATATAATATTATGTACTCCTGGCTCCTGCTATAACCTATAACTGGCACTGCAGTAGTGCTCCCCAGTCTCCCCCACAATTATAAGCTGTGTGAGCTGAGCAGTCAGACAGATATATAATATATATAGATGATGCAGCACACTGGCCTGAGCCTGAGCAGTGCACACAGATATGGTATGTGACTGACTGAGTCACTGTGTGTGTCGCTTTTTTCAGGCAGAGAACGGATATATTAAATAAACTGCACTGTGTGTCTGGTGGTCACTCACTATATAATATATTATGTACTCCTGGCTCCTGCTATAACCTATAACTGGCACTGCAGAAGTGCTCCCCAGTCTCCCCCACAATTATAAGCTGTGTGAGCTGAGCAGTCAGACAGATATATATAATATTATATATAGATAATAGATGATGCAGCACACTGGCCTGAGCCTGAGCAGTGCACACAGATATGGTATGTGACTGAGTCACTGTGTGCTGTGTATCGCTTTTTTCAGGCAGAGAACGGATTATAAATAAAACTGGTGGTCACTATCAGCAAAACTCTGCACTGTACTGAGTACTCCTAATGCTCCCCAAAATTAGTAAATCAAGTGTCTCTCTAATCTATTCTAAACGGAGAGGACGCCAGCCACGTCCTCTCCCTATCAATCTCAATGCACGTGTGAAAATGGCGGCGACGCGCGGCTCCTTATATAGAATCCGAGTCTCGCGATAGAATCCGAGCCTCGCGAGAATCCGACAGCGTCATGATGACGTTCGGGCGCGCTCGGGTTAACCGAGCAAGGCGGGAAGATCCGAGTCGCTCGGACCCGTGAAAAAAAACATGAAGTTCGTGCGGGTTCGGATTCAGAGAAACCGAACCCGCTCATCTCTAGTTAGGGTTAGGCACCACTGAAGAGGCTGGGGGGGCGGGTTAGGGTCAGTGGGAAAGGTGGGTTAGGGGGTAAGGATGTTGTAATGTGAATACAAGACACTACTGTGCTGTGTAATGTGAATAAGGGATACTACTGTGTGGCATAATTTGAATTGGTACTATTGTGACCACACCCTTCCCCCTCAAGACCATGCCCCATTTCCAATACTCACACCTTAATTCAAATGTGTGTAGGGTGTGTGTGTGGGGAGGGGGAAGCCCCTTACTTTGCCAGGGGCGCTCGGACCCCTAGATACACCCCTGCACATGAATGAATTATATGATCCTTAATCTAAAATGTGGAAATATGCAAGTAATCCTTAGAGACAGAGGCGTCACTAGGGTTGGTGTCACCCGGTATGGTAACTCATGGTGTCACCCCCATGGACCTACTTCCGTATCACACCACACGGAACCCTTAGTAATGTTTTTGTACTAGTTTTTAGAGCACTTGATATCGTGAGTCCAGGACTTCCGGGAGCTTCTGGGGAGTTCAAGGGAAATCGCATGCGATGATCACATGCGATTCATCTTTCTGATGTATGGCCACCTTCAGGTATGCACATTCATGCGGAAGTCTGTTTCATTACCAAAACATGCATTTGCAGACTCCCACTTACGGATGTGTCCTGTTATACTTTAGCTGCGGGAGGCAGATTTTCCTGGTGCTGCCACATCGCAGCATGCCATAGCTTCCCACAGCTAACAAAGGGCCTAATTCAAACCTGATCGCAACAGCAAATATTTTCTCTTCTGGGCAAAACCATGTGCAGTGCAGGTGGGGCAGATATAACATGTGCAGAGAGAGTTAGATTTGGGTGGGGTGTGTTCAAACTGAAATCTAAATTGCAGTGTAAAAATAAAGTAGGCAGTGTTTACCCTGCACAGAAACAATATAACCCCCCAAATCCTACTCTCTTTGCACATGTTATATCTGCCCCCCCTGCAGTACATCATGGTTTTGCCCATTGGAGAAAGATTTTCCTTTTGCGATCAGGTCTGAATTAGGCCCAAAATCCATTGCTATGCTAATAGTCACAGGTGTGTATATGCACGCACCCGCTAGCGGCCTGAACATTACTGCAATAACTATGGGTGTCAGGAACATTGCTTCCTCCCAGTGGTGCAAGTAGAAAAACGGCGTAGTGGTGCTTTGCATGCGCGCCACAGGCGCTCGTCGAAAAATGGGCGTGGGCGTGGCAATGTGCCACAAAGGGGCATTGCCAGTGAAAATTACGCCCCCATTTCTCGTCACTCTGGGAACATTAATTTATATTCCATATGCACCTTACCTTTATGGTGGTTTCTCTGAAGCATGGGGAACCTCTGAAGATACGTATACTCCCTGGTCAGACAGCATCTTTAGTCAGTATTCACTGTTCATGTAGGAAATCACATGGTCCGGAAGATGCCTGTTTGTGTAGGAATATAACCAATGTCATTGTCACACAACAGAGGTTCAACTAGATTCATGCCAGCTGTGTCACCTTCTACCCCCTGTGTCTCTCAGCTACACCATTATCTTCCCCCCAGCGTCTCCTAGCCACACCATCATATCCGTCCTGCATCTCTCAGCCACACCGTCTTCTCCCCCCTGATACCCTCCCCCACACCGTCATCTACCCCTAGCGTCTCTCAGCCTTTGTTCCCCCAATCATTCATTCTGGGTCTCTGAGCCTGCGTCCCCCCCCCCTCCTTCATTCTGTCTCTCCAAGCCTGCGTTCCCCCTCTCCTTCATTCTGTCTCTCAGCCTGCGTCCTCCCCCTTCATTCTGTGTCTCGAAGCCTGCGTCCCCCACCACCATTCTGTATCTCTCAGCCTGCATTCTACCCCCCCCCCATTCTGTCTCTCTCAGCCTGCATTCCCCCCCCCTCCACATTCTGTATCTCCAAGCCTGCATTCCCCCTCTCCTTCATTCTGTCTCTCAGCCTGCGTCCTCCCCCTTCATTCTGTGTCTCGAAGCCTGCGTCCCCCACCACCATTCTGTATCTCTCAGCCTGCATTCTACCCCCCCCCCCATTCTGTCTCTCTCAGCCTGAATTCCCCCCCCCTCCACATTCTGTATCTCCCAGCCTGCATTCCCCCTCTCCTTCATTCTGTCTCTCAGCCTGCGTCCTCCCCCTTCATTCTGTGTCTCGAAGCCTGCGTCCCCCACCACCATTCTGTATCTCTCAGCCTGCATTCTATCCCCCCCCATTCTGTCTCTCTCAGCCTGCATTCCCCCCCCCCCTCCACATTCTGTATCTCCCAGCCTGCATTCCCCCTCTCCTTCATTCTGTCTCTCAGCCTGCGTCCTCCCCCTTCATTCTGTGTCTCAAAGCCTGCGTCCTTCCCCTTCATTCTGTGTCTCTCAGCCTGCGTCTCCCCCCTTTCATTCTGTGTCTCTCAGCCTGCGTCCGTCCGTCCCTTTATTCTCTGTCTCTCAGCCTGCATTCTCCACCCCCTCCACCATTCTGTATCTCTCAGCCTGCATTCTACCCCCCCCCCATTCTGTCTCTCTCAGCCTGCATTCCCCCCCCATTCATTGTCTCTCAACCTGCATTCCCACCCCCCCACATTCTGTATCTCTCAGCCTGCATTCTACCCCCCCCCCCCATTCTGTCTCTCGCAGCCTGCATTCTACCCCCCCCCCCATTCTGTCTCTCTCAGCTTGCATTCCCCCCCCCCCCTCCACATTCTGTATCTCTCAGCCTGCATTCATCCCCCCACCATTCTGTCTCTCTCAGCCTGCATCCCCCCCATTCATTGTCTCTCAGCCTGCATTCCCCCCCCCCCCATTCTGTATCTCTCAGCATGCATTCATCTCCCACTCCCTATTCTGTCTCTCTCAGCCTGCATCCCCCCCCCATTAATTGTCTCTCAGCCTGCATTCATCCCCCCATCCCCATTCTGTCTCTCTCAGCCTGCACCCCCCCCCATTCATTGTCTCTCAACCTGTATCCCCCCCATTCATTGTCTCTCAGCCTGCACCCCCCCCCCCATTCTGTATCTCTCAGCCTGCATTCATCCCCCCGCCTCCCCATTCTGTTTCTCAGCCTGCATCCCCCCCCCATTCATTGTCTCTCAGCCTTTATTTCCCCCCCCCCCCAATTCTGTCTCTCTCAGACTGCATCCCCCCCCCATTCATTGTCTCTCAGCCTGCATTCCCCCCCCCCTCCCGATTCTGTCTCTCTGTCTGCATCCCCCCCATCCTTAACTTGTCACTCTCACTCACCCTGCACTCCCAGCAAGGCACGCATGTAGCAGGAGGAAGCACTGAAGCAGCGGCTCTTCCTTCCTGTTATGACGCTGCACTCCTAGCACGCAGCGCTGAATAAGGAAGAGCCCCTGTGTACGCCGCTTAGCTATATGCCTATTGGACAGTCCCGGCCGCGGGCCGGTGCATAGCTGGCTCATGGAGCGGTGCGGGCGTGATTGCAGGGGGGCTTGATGTCGCGGAGGAGGGGGTGTGGACACCGCCGCAGCGTACGTGTCTCTGCCAGGTCAGTGGATGTGATGGGGGTGAGGGTGTGAGTGTGCGGCTCTATTTGGTGTCACCCCATGGAAGGGTGACACCCGGGTGCGGGCCGCACCCCCCGCAACCCCCTCATGACGCCACTGGTTAGAGAATACAGACGCTTTGAATAAACTGCATATTCATGTTTAAGGATACTATATTCAAAATTGCAACATAGTATTGAAATAACGGGTGACTTGTAGCAATATGAGAAGACTAATGAGTAGGATGATACAAGTGTAGCAGACACAAGCACAGACTGTATATGCGATATATCCTGAATAAATATAATATGGTTCACAGAAAAAGAAAAATCAGCCGGAGATTTTAATAGTTTTTATTCACATATTCAGTCTTTCTATCACACTATATGGGCCAAATGTAATAGAGTGAGAGTTTCAGAAAGTGAGAGATTTGGTAAGGTTTTTCAGGTTTTTTTTTAAAGTGACAATCATTTATACTGCAAAACCAGGTTGATTTTGCTGTGTAAATGATTGCCACTTTAAAAAAAAAATGCAAAACCTTACCAAATCTCTCACTTTTTGAAACTCTCACTCTATTACATTTGGCCCTAAGTTTTTAAACATTTCACCACTTTTTTGGAATACTATTAATGCATATCAATAAAAGTTAAAACATTTTAACATTTTGTTAAGGTTCCAATGCGAACCTCAATAACTGTTTCTCTAGTTTCTTTCTTTTCATGTTGATAAGGGTGTATAGCATTCACTCATGCACAACCCAGAAGTAAAATGACACCCCAAACATTTCCCTCCCCCTCCCCCCCCCACCCAGGGCATCCATCAGGGGGGGAGTGAGGGGACTGGTGTCCTGGGCCCTGTAGAGAAAGGGGTCCACCCCTGGCTCCTTCTGGCGATACCCAGAGAGCTGCACCAGGTGTGTACAACAACAGCAGGCTGATGTGCAGGGAGAACTTCTTAAATCAAGCCTTCCTTGTTCATCAGCTATCTGTGAATCGCTCCTGCAGATCCATAATGCGCCAGCTCCACCCATATATAACTTCACAAAGTAAGACAAAGTACTGTAAGAAGCGGTACAGCAGATTTTTTTTATTTCTTTTTTTCGGGGGGGGGGGGGGGGAGAGAAACACTGTCTCTTTCGTCAGTCCCAGGCCCCACAATTTCTGATGGCAGCCCTTCCCCCACCCATACACTCCACCGCACACAACAACTTTGGGTTAAAACTGGTCCATCTTGTGGGTGGAATCCATCATGACTTCCATGATGTTAATATTGCTAAAGGCACATATACAATAAATTCCACTCAACCAACATTATCATCAAAAAGGAGACTGTCTTCTGCCTTTTTCCACCTCAATGAAGCAATGTAACAGACAAATTAACGACACAGTCAGATGAAAAATCTAACAGTATAGGGAAGTTGGGTTGACCATACAAGAAAAAGAGGCCTACTATAATTCCGTCCAGCACCTCCCTTATATAACCAATCACCAGAACACTGCCTAAATCCTATTGCCTGACCAGATTCATTACCAAAACTGTTTAAAACGTAACTCATTTCATGGCAACTAGTATTCATGTTACATTTTCAGGCGCAAACTTGGGGGTTAGAGTTCTTCAGGCTTATACAGCCTCCTGTAAGGTTGGGAACACACTAGACGATATGTAGTTCAATCCTGTTGTATTTGTGTGTCGGGAGCAGGAAATGTGTTGTATTTGTGTGTTGGGAAATGGAAGTTTATTAAATTTTAGACAATTAAGTACAGTCATAATTGCCCTATTGAAGATGGGACAAAAAATAGACAACATGATCAGTGTTTTACACATATGTTTTAATTTGGTAAACAATTTTCAACAAACCAATAAAGTGCCCACATATGGTTTTACTGGAAATGTCAGAAGTCACAGAACGAAATGAATGGAATGAAAAAGTGAGGTGGAAATTTTTGGACCTTTTTAAATATAAAACATTTTGAGCTATAAGCTGACAGGTAGATTCAAACCCAAATAAATCAAAAATGTTTTATCATTAATGCTTAAATGGAAAAAGAAAAATATAAATATGACTCTTGCTACTGTGTTTATATCATGCTCTTAGACTGAACTGTCCCTGTCCTAATGAGGTGTTCCCTGGTGTTCTTCTCAGGCCTGAACAATATGATAAAATATTTAGGAAGGAACATACAGATCACCAGAGCCCAGCTTGAGGCCAAGATGGCAAATATTTTTATGGCCGCTGTGTATTTACCCTGAGCACTGATGGAGGCCGGAATAAAGGATACCCAGACACTGAGGAAGGCCAGCATGCTGAAAGAAATAAACTGAGCCTCATTGAAGCTGTCAGGGAGTTTCCGAGCAAGGAAGGCTACAATGAAACTAATGGTGGCCAGAAGAAACAGATAACCCAGCATGGTCCAGAAGGCAATGGGAGAGCCCTCATTACACTCAGCAATGATGAGTCCAGGTTTGGTTTGAGTGTTGTACTGTGGGAAAGGAGGGGCGAGTGACAGCCAAGTGACACACAAGAGGAATTGTAGAAGGAAACAAGTAGAAATGATCATGTAGGACACTTGAGGTGTGGTCCATCTCCTTAGGCTGCTTCCTGGTCTGGTGGCCATGAAAGCAAAGACCAACATGATAGTTTTTGCCAAAATACAAGAGATACAAAGGGCAAAAAACAAACCAAAAGCAGCTTGTCCTAGGAGACATTTCTCAGGTTGGGGATAACCAATGAAAGCAAAAGCGCAGAGGAAACACAAAGACAGGGACTCCAGCAGAAGGCAGCTAAGGGAATAATTGTTAGCTTTCACTATGGGGGTGTCCTTAAAGTGGATGAATAGTCTTAAAATTAAAACAGGAATGGATGAGTACAGTATGCTTGTTCCTGCCAGTGCTGCTCCTAATGGATCCTCATAGTGCAGGTACTCTACAGTCTTCTGTAGACATTTGGTTTTCTGGAGATTTGGCCACTGGTTCCATGGACACTTCAGACAATCAACTGAATCTGAGAGATAAAATAGCAAAATTGTTATACAATATGTTGCTTTTAAGATTTAGCAAACAGATGAATGTAGTACAGATGTGTCCTCATATACTATGGCTCTAGCTGTGGCAAATAGGCCCTTTCTGAGCGCCAAGCACCTGGGCAAATCAGCCACGCCGAGCATCTTTTCACTCAAAATGTGCATCTTGTTTGCATACTAAAACAACCAGTGGTGACTCCACAGGTCCAGTCCAAAATTCAAAGAGGGGAGCCACACCAACTGCTACTCTAAATGCTGCCAAACTTCAATGGCCGATACTCACTGGCAGTTGGTGTGGAGCCCATATTTGAATTTTGGACTGTGCTGCAGCTCCGCATCTAGAGACACCAATGAAAGGGAGCAGCACAATGGGAAATAGATGCAGATTTTAAAGAAAAAGATTGTACAGTACTTCTCAGTCGTGCAGGATGTCTCGTGCCATATGGCATATAGACACTAGATTTATGAGGACACATCTATAATATTATACAGTAAATTCTTTTTTACTTGTAGATATCTACAGTAGATCAATTATTGTGAATACTAATACTTTGCCTTGGATGTCTCATGTTTCTACAAATAGGAAAATATTTATGCACAAAAGTTTCTACTATATTAAATTTCATCAGTGTTTTTTTCTTTAAAATCATTAAAGTTTGTTGAGTTCTCTAAAACAAAAAGATGTGTTGAGGAGGAGCGGTAGAGAAGGGATGAAGGAGAAGAGGACAGAGGTACAATAAGGGCAAATCATCTGGAAGATGAGTAGACATATTTGTGCCAAGAGAACCACTTTATCAAGGGAGACCAATGAAGAGTATGAAAAAAATGTATCCATTTCAAAATAAAAATGTACCTTGGTAACAATCTTGGAAATTAAGGGATGGGAGCAGTTCTTCCAGTTTTGGGCAATGACCACTTCACTTTGAGGTACAAGAGTATGTACCAAAATATACCACATTTTTCAGAGTAAGGATAAACAAGTAGGAGCACCAATCCTGGACTTGGGTCTACAACCACCCCGAGAACTATAGAGCTAATTTCAAATCCATCCAGCCATAAGGAGGAGATTCATGGGCAATCCCAAAAGATTTCAAATATGAAACCTAAAGCATCATACCAGCAAACATTTGAGCAAATTCCCCAAAAAGTATATAGTTTATGATGAGTAAGAAAGAACCTATAGCAGAATTTCAGTTGCACCTCTGTATGATTTAGGAATTATGACAGTTTCATAAACATGTTCCCACAAAGGTATTAAAATCATCTGATTACCATTGTAAATGTGATTTAAACTTCACGGCTAGGTCAGAAGAATCGAGAAACTGGTACCAAAAGGTTTAGTTTCCCCTGAGTAAGAATAAGCCATAAACGGGAAGAAAAGGATGGGGGAATTCAGAGCTTTGCTCATCAGATTTCTGATTGAGACAAAATTAACTGGTCTTGTAACAAATAAAAAAGGAGACTGTGAGACCAGAAAATAAAAATGTGCTCTAGGATCAACATTACTGTCTGGCACAAGGATGAACGCACAGATTTAGGATCAATTTATCTCAGAGGAAGAAATTAGAGGGAGAGGTTGGTAGTTGAGAGGAAGATGTCTGCTTCTATTAGATCTAATCGGGAATGACTCAGTTTTGTTGGAATTTTATTTATAAAAACGGGTTATGGCTGAAATGCCGGCGTTTGGGATGCCGACGGTCAAAATACCGACCGCGACATACTGATGTTTAGAATCTCGACAGAGTTTGGGAAAGTTTGCTAACTCTCCCCCATAACACCCTAACCCTCGCTTATTGCAGCCTAAACCTACTAAGCGTAATTCTGTTACTCTAGGAGGGACAATTTACATACCAAGTCGGTCTGACAATGCTGATACAGTATCTCCTTTTTTCCTGGCACCCATTTGTATGGCTGTCTCCTGAATTCCTGCTTTAATAGTACACCAATATGTAAATACTGACGTCTGTGAGTATGGTGGTTTTCAAGGAGGAAGATTATATTTCCATCAGAGTGTGTTAGGCTTCCAGCGTAAATAGAAGATACTATAAGACCGTAATCGTCCGGGTCGGGTCTCAGAGGAGTGCTCTTCCTGTCAATCAACCTGAGAACGCCTTGCGATCGAAATTTTCGCACCATTCTGTCGCTGTTTGGTGTGGCGCCTGCGCATTGCGGTGCATACGCATGTGCAGTCATTCAATAATCGTTGGTTGTGCGATTTCACACAACAATGATCAGGTCTGAATCTGACCTTAAGTTTGAGACAATAAAATGCCTGAGGTCCCCTTCAAAGCATTATCAGCACAAGTTCTGGTACTGGAGAATTGGGGGAGACACTGGCATGGGCTCCCCGCGATTTTCAAGTACCAAAAAGGGCTCAGAGGTCCAGGGCTGGTTATTCCTTTTTTGGGGGGCTGGGGTCCCACTCAATTTTTTCTTCTCAATTTGAACACTTTCTTTACACTAGAATGCACAAAAGCCTTCACAAATCTTTATGACCTGGGCAGTGCTTCAACACGATGCTCAAAGGTAGATCTATTTTTTTTTGCCTATTGTGGTGTAACTTTGATCTACAATATTTGACAAAGATTATTCTTAATAAATCCATAATTTCTATTTGTGTCCATGGTAAGGATTAGTGATGAGTGGGTTCAGTTTCTCGGAAACCGAACCCCCCCAAACTTCAGCCTTTTTACACGGATCCGAGGCAGACTCGGATTTTCCCGCCTTGCTCGGCTAACCCGAGCGCGCCCGAACGTCATCATCCCGCTGTCGGATTCTCGCGAGGCTCGGATTCTATCGCGAGACTCGGATTCTATATAAGGAGCCGCGCGTCGCCGCCATTTTCACACGTGCATTGAGATTCATAGGGAGAGGACGTGGCTGGCGTCCTATCCATTTAGATTAGAAGAGAGAGAGTGAGAGTGAGACACTTGATTTACTGGAGCTTAGGAGTACTCAGAGAGTGCAGAGTTTACTAGTGACTGACCAGTGACCACCAGTGCAGTTTTATTATATTATTATTTAATATAATCCGTTCTCTGCCTGAAAAAAAACGATACACAGTGACACAGTATACCATATCTGTGCTCAGCCTCAGTGTGCTGCATCATCTATGTATATCTGACTGTGCTGAGTGCTCAGTGCTCACACAGCTTAATTGTGGGGGAGACTGGGGAGCAGTAGCAGGAGTACATATTATTTAACAGTGCACACTTTTGCTGCCAGAGTGCCACTGCCAGTGTGACTGACCAGTGACCACTGTCTGACCACCAGTATATTGTGATTGTCTGCCTGAAAAAGTTAAACACTCGTCGTGTGGTGTTTTTATTCTATAAACGCATTCTGCTGCCAGTGTCCAGCAGGTCCGTCATTAATTATATAATATATACCTGTCCGGCTGCAGTAGTGATATATATATATATATTTTTAATATCATTATCATCCAGTCTATATTAGCAGCAGACGCAGTACGGTAGTCCACGGCTGTAGCTACCTCTGTGTCGGCAGTCGCTCGTCCATCCATAATTGTATACCACCTACCTGTGGTGGTTTTTTTTTTCTATCTTCTTGATACTAGTAGCTTACTTTAGGAGTCTGCAGTGCTGACAGTGTCCAGCAGGTCCGTCATTATAATATATACCTGTCCGGCTGCAGTAGTGATATATATATATTTTTTATATCATTTCATCCAGTCTATATTAGCAGCAGACGCAGTACGGTAGTCCACGGCTGTAGCTACCTCTGTGTCGGCAGTCGCTCGTCCATCCATAATTGTATACCACCTACCTGTGGTGTTTTTTTTTTTCTATCTTCTTGATACTACTAGTAGCTTACTTTAGGAGTCTGCAGTGCTGCTGACGGTGTCCAGCAGGTCCGTCATTATATAATATATACCTGTCCGGCTGCAGTAGTGATATATATATATTTTTTATATCATTAACATCCAGTCTATATTAGCAGCAGACGCAGTACGGTAGTCCACGGCTGTAGCTACCTCTGTGTCGGCAGTCGCTCGTCCATCCATAATTGTATACCACCTACCTGTGGTGTTTTTTTTTTTCTATCTTCTTGATACTACTAGTAGCTTACTTTAGGAGTCTGCAGTGCTGCTGACAGTGTCCAGCAGGTCCGTCATTATATAATATATACCTGTCCGGCTGCAGTAGTGATATATATATATTTTTTATATCATTATCATCCAGTCTATATTAGCAGCAGACGCAGTACGGTAGTCCACGGCTGTAGCTACCTCTGTGTCGGCAGTCGCTCGTCCATCCATAATTGTATACCACCTACCTGTGGTGTTTTTTTTTCTTTCTATCTTCTTGATACTAGTAGCTTACTTTAGGAGTCTGCAGTGCTGACAGTGTCCAGCAGGTCCGTCATTATATAATATATACCTGTCCGGCTGCAGTAGTGATATATATATATTTTTTATATCATTATCATCCAGTCTATATTAGCAGCAGACGCAGTACGGTAGTCCACGGCTGTAGCTACCTCTGTGTCGGCAGTCGCTCGTCCATCCATAATTGTATACCACCTGTGGTGTTTTTTTTTTCTATCTTCTTGATACTAGTAGCTTACTTTAGGAGTCTGCAGTGCTGACAGTGTCCAGCAGGTCCGTCATTATATAATATATACCTGTCCGGCTGCAGTAGTGATATATATATATTTTTTATATCATTATCATCCAGTCTATATTAGCAGCAGACGCAGTACGGTAGTCCACGGCTGTAGCTACCTCTGTGTCGGCAGTCGCTCGTCCATCCATAATTGTATACCACCTACCTGTGGTGTTTTTTTTTTTTTCTATCTTCTTGATACTAGTAGCTTACTTTAGGAGTCTGCAGTGCTGACAGTGTCCAGCAGGTCCGTCATTATATAATATATACCTGTCCGGCTGCAGTAGTGATATATATATATATATTTTATATCATTAACATCCAGTCTATATTAGCAGCAGACGCAGTACGGTAGTCCACGGCTGTAGCTACCTCTGTGTCGGCAGTCGCTCGTCCATCCATAATTGTATACCACCTACCTGTGGTGTTTTTTTTTTTCTATCTTCTTGATACTACTAGTAGCTTACTTTAGGAGTCTGCAGTGCTGCTGACAGTGTCCAGCAGGTCCGTCATTATATAATATATACCTGTCCGGCTGCAGTAGTGATATATATGTATTTTTTATATCATTATCATCCAGTCTATATTAGCAGCAGACGCAGTACGGTAGTCCACGGCTGTAGCTACCTCTGTGTCGGCAGTCGCTCGTCCATCCATAATTGTATACCACCTACCTGTGGTGTTTTTTTTTCTTTCTATCTTCTTGATACTAGTAGCTTACTTTAGGAGTCTGCAGTGCTGACAGTGTCCAGCAGGTCCGTCATTATATAATATATACCTGTCCGGCTGCAGTAGTGATATATATATATTTTTTATATCATTATCATCCAGTCTATATTAGCAGCAGACGCAGTACGGTAGTCCACGGCTGTAGCTACCTCTGTGTCGGCAGTCGCTCGTCCATCCATAATTGTATACCACCTACCTGTGGTGTTTTTTTTTTCTATCTTCTTGATACTAGTAGCTTACTTTAGGAGTCTGCAGTGCTGACAGTGTCCAGCAGGTCCGTCATTATATAATATATACCTGTCCGGCTGCAGTAGTGATATATATATATTTTTTATATCATTATCATCCAGTCTATATTAGCAGCAGACGCAGTACGGTAGTCCACGGCTGTAGCTACCTCTGTGTCGGCAGTCGCTCGTCCATCCATAATTGTATACCACCTACCTGTGGTGTTTGTTTTTTTTTCTATCTTCTTGATGCTAGTAGCTTACTTTAGGAGTCTGCAGTGCTGACAGTGTCCAGCAGGTCCGTCATTATATAATATATACCTGTCCGGCTGCAGTAGTGATATATGTATATTTTTTATATCATTATCATCCAGTCTATATTAGCAGCAGACGCAGTACGGTAGTCCACGGCTGTAGCTACCTCTGTGTCGGCAGTCGCTCGTCCATCCATAATTGTATACCACCTACCTGTGGTGTTTTTTTTTTCTTTCTATCTTCTTGATAAAAGTAGCTTACTTTAGGAGTCTGCAGTGCTGACAGTGTCCAGCAGGTCCGTCATTATATAATATATACCTGTCCGGCTGCAGTAGTGATATATATATATTTTTTATATCATTATCATCCAGTCTATATTAGCAGCAGACGCAGTATGGTAGTCCACGGCTGTAGCTACCTCTGTGTCGGCAGTCGCTCGTCCATCCATAAGTATACTAATATCCATCCATCTCCATTGTTTACCTGAGGTGCCTTTTAGTTGTGCCTATTAAAATATGGAGAACAAAAATGTTGAGGTTCCAAAAATAGGGAAAGATCAAGATCGACTTCCACCTCGTGCTGAAGCTGCTGCCACTAGTCATGGCCGAGACGATGAAATGCCAGCAACGTCGTCTGCCAAGGCCGATGCCCAATGTCATAGTACAGAGCATGTAAAATCCAAAACACCAAATATCAGTAAAAAAAGGACTCAAAAATCTAAAATAAAATTGTCGGAGGAGAAGCGTAAACTTGCCAATATGCCATTTACCACACGGAGTGGCAAGGAACGGCTGAGGCCCTGGCCTATGTTCATGGCTAGTGGTTCAGCTTCACATGAGGATGGAAGCACTCAGCCTCTCGCTAGAAAAATGAAAAGACTCAAGCTGGCAAAAGCACAGCAAAGAACTGTGCGTTCTTCGAAATCACAAATCCACAAGGAGAGTCCAATTGTGTCGTTTGCGATGCCTGACCTTCCCAACACTGGACGTGAAGAGCATGCGCCTTCCACCATTTGCCCCCTGCAAGTGCTGGAAGGAGCACCCGCAGTCCAGTTCCTGATAGTCAGATTGAAGATGTCAGTGTTGAAGTACACCAGGATGAGGAGGATATGGGTGTTGCTGGCACTGGGGAGGAAATTGACAAGGAGGATTCTGATGGTGAGGTGGTTTGTTTAAGTCAGGCACCCGGGGAGACACCTGTTGTCCGTGGGAGGAATAGGGCCATTGACATGCCTGGTGAAAATACCAAAAAAATCAGCTCTTCGGTGTGGAAGTATTTCAACAGAAATGCGGACAACATTTGTCAAGCCGTGTGTTGCCTTTGTCAAGCTGTAATAAGTAGGGGTAAGGACGTTAACCACCTCGGAACATCCTCCCTTATACGTCACCTGCAGCGCATTCATCATAAGTCAGTGACAAGTTCAAAAACTTTGGGCGACAGCGGAAGCAGTCCACTGACCAGTAAATCCCTTCCTCTTGTAACCAAGCTCACGCAAACCACCCCACCAACTCCCTCAGTGTCAATTTCCTCCTTCCCCAGGAATGCCAATAGTCCTGCAGGCCATGTCACTGGCAATTCTGACGAGTCCTCTCCTGCCTGGGATTCCTCCGATGCATCCTTGCGTGTAACGCCTACTGCTGCTGGCGCTGCTGTTGTTGCTGCTGGGCGTCGATGGTCATCCCAGAGGGGAAGTCGTACTCGTAAGACCACTTTTACTACTTCCACCAAGCAATTGGCTGTCCAACAGTCCTTTGCGAGGAAGATGAAATATCACAGCAGTCATCCTGCTGCAAAGCGGATAACTGAGGCCTTGGCATCCTGGGCGGTGAGAAACGTGGTTCCGGTATCCATCACTACTGCAGAGCCAACTAGAGACTTGTTGGAGGTACTGTGTCCCCGGTACCAAATACCATCTAGGTTCCATTTCTCTAGGCAGGCGATACCGAAAATGTACACAGACCTCAGAAAAAGACTCACCAGTGTCCTAAAAAATGCAGTTGTACCCAATGTCCACTTAACCACGGACATGTGGACAAGTGGAGCAGGGCAGGCTCAGGACTATATGACTGTGACAGCCCACTGGGTAGATGTATGGACTCCCGCCGCAAGAACAGCAGCGGCGGCACCAGTAGCAGCATCTCGCAAACGCCAACTCTTTCCTAGGCAGGCTACGCTTTGTATCACCGCTTTCCAGAATACGCACACAGCTAAAAACCTCTTACGGCAACTGAGGAAGATCATCGCAGAATGGCTTACCCCAATTGGACTCTCCTGTGGATTTGTGGCATCGGACAACGCCAGCAATATTGTGTGTGCATTAAATATGGGCAAATTCCAGCACGTCCCATGTTTTGCACATACCTTGAATTTGGTGGTGCAGAATTATTTAAAAAACGAGAGGGGCGTGCAAGAGATGCTGTCGGTGGCCAGAAGAATTACGGGACACTTTCGGCGTACAGGCACCACGTACAGAAGACTGGAGCACCACCAAAAACGCCTGAACCTGCCCTGCCATCATCTGAAGCAAGAAGTGGTAACAAGGTGGAATTCAACCCTCTATATGCTTCAGAGGTTGGAGGAGCAGCAAAAGGCCATTCAAGCCTATACAACTGAGCACGATATAGGAGGTGGAATGCACCTGTCTCAAGCGCAGTGGAGAATGATTTCAACGTTGTGCAAGGTTCTGCAACCTTTTGAACTTGCCACACGTGAAGTCAGTTCAGACACTGCCAGCCTGAGTCAGGTCATTCCCCTCATCAGGCTTTTGCAGAAGAAGCTGGAGACATTGAAGGAGGAGCTAACACAGAGCGATTCCGCTAGGCATGTGGGACTTGTGGATGGAGCCCTTAATTCGCTTAACAAGGATTCACGGGTGGTCAATCTGTTGAAATCAGAGCACTACATTTTGGCCACCGTGCTCGATCCTAGATTTAAAACCTACCTTGGATCTCTCTTTCCGGCAGACACAAGTCTGCTGGGGTTCAAAGAACTGCTGGTGACAAAATTGTCAAGTCAAGCGGAACGCGACCTGTCAACATCTCCTCCTTCACATTCTCCCGCAGCTGGGGGTGCGAGGAAAAGCCTCAGAATTCCGAGCCCACCCGCTGGCGGTGATGCAGGGCAGTCTGGAGCGACTGCTGATGCTGACATCTGGTCCGGACTGAAGGACCTGACAACGATTACGGACATGTCGTCTACTGTCACTGCATATGATTCTCTCCCCATTGAAAGAATGGTGGAGGATTATATGAGTGACCGCATCCAAGTAGGCACGTCAGACAGTCCGTACTTATACTGGCAGGAAAAAGAGGCAATTTGGAGGCCCTTGCACAAACTGGCTTTATTCTACCTAAGTTACCCTCCCACAAGTGTGTACTCCGAAAGAGTGTTTAGTGCCGCCGCTCACCTTGTCAGCAATCGGCGTACAAGGTTACATCCAGAAAATGTGGAGAAGATGATGTTCATTAAAATGAATTATAATCAATTCCTCCGTGGAGACATTGACCAGCAGCAATTGCCTCCACAAAGTACACAGGGAGCTGAGATGGTGGATTCCAGTGGGGACGAATTGATAATCTGTGAGGAGGGGGATGTACACGGTGATATATCGGAGGATGATGATGAGGTGGACATCTTGCCTCTGTAGAGCCAGTTTGTGCAAGTAGAGATTAATTGCTTCTTTTTTGGTGGGGGTCCAAACCAACCCGTCATTTCAGTCACAGTCGTGTGGCAGACCCTGTCACTGAAATGATGGGTTGGTTAAAGTGTGCATGTCCTGTTTATACAACATAAGGGTGGGTGGGAGGGCCCAAGGACAATTCCATCTTGCACCTCTTTTTTCTTTCATTTTTCTTTGCGTCATGTGCTGTTTGGGGGGTGTTTTTTGGAAGGGACATCCTGCGTGACACTGCAGTGCCACTCCTAGATGGGCCAGGTGTTTGTGTCGGCCACTTGGGTCGCTTATCTTACTCACACAGCTACCTCATTGCGCCTCTTTTTTTCTTTGCGTCATGTGCTGTTTGGGGAGTGTTTTTTGGAAGGGCCATCCTGCGTGACACTGCAGTGCCACTCCTAGATGGGCCAGGTGTTTGTGTCGGCCACTTGGGTCGCTGAGCTTAGTCATCCAGCGACCTCGGTGCAAATTTTAGGACTAAAAATAATATTGTGAGGTGTGAGGTGTTCAGAATAGACTGAAAATGAGTGGAAATAATGGTTATTGAGGTTAATAATACTTTGGAATCAAAATGACCCCCAAATTCTATGATTTAAGCTGTTTTTAGGATTTTTTGAAAAAAAAAAAAAACCGAATCCAAAACACACCCGAATCCGACAAAAAAAATTCGGTGAGGTTTTGCCAAAACGCGTTCGAACTAGGGATGAGCGGGTTCGGTTCCTCTGAATCCGAACCCGCCCGAACTTCAGCTTTTTTCCACGGGTCCGAGCAGGCTCGGATCCTCCCGCCTTGCTCGGTTAACCCGAGCACGCCCGAACGTCATCATCCCGCTGTCGGATTCTCGCGAGACTCGGATTCTATATAAGGAGCCGCGCGTCGCCGCCATTTTCACACGTGCATTGAGAGTCATAGGGAGAGGACGTGGCTGGCGTCCTCTCCGTTTAGAGAAGAGAGAGACACAGTATTTTGGGGGCATTATTAGGAGGAGTACTACTATACTGTATACTACTATACTACTTGCTGAAGTGATATTTATAGAGTCATAGGGAGAGGACGTGGCTGGCGTCCTCTCCGTTTAGAGAAGAGAGAGACACAGTATACTATTTTGGGGAGCATTATTAGGAGGAGTACTACTATACTGTATACTACTATACTACTTGCTGAAGTGATATTTATAAAGTCATAGGGAGAGGACGTGGCTGGCGTCCTCTCCGTTTAGAGAAGAGAGAGACACAGTATTTTGGGGAGCATTATTAGGAGGAGTACTACTATACTGTATACTACTCAGACACAGTATTTTGGGGAGCATTATTAGGAGGAGTACTACTATACTGTATACTACTCTACTACTTGCTGAAGTGATATTTATAGAGTCATAGGGAGAGGACGTGGCTGGCGTCCTCTCCGTTTAGAGAAGAGAGAGACACAGTATTTTGGGGAGCATTATTAGGAGGAGTACTACTATACTGTATACTACTCAGACACAGTATTTTGGGGAGCATTATTAGGAGGAGTACTACTATACTGTATACTACTCTACTACTTGCTGAAGTGATATTTATAGAGTCATAGGGAGAGGACGTGGCTGGCGTCCTCTCCGTTTAGAGAAGAGAGAGACACAGTATTTTGGGGAGCATTATTAGGAGGAGTACTACTATACTGTATACTACTCTACTACTTGCTGAAGTGATATTTATAGAGTCATAGGGAGAGGACGTGGCTGGCGTCCTCTCCATTTAGAGAAGAGAGAGACACAGTATTTTGGGGAGCATTATTAGGAGGAGTACTACTATACTGTATACTACTCTACTACTTGCTGAAGTGATATTTATAGAGTCATAGGGAGAGGACGTGGCTGGCGTCCTCTCCGTTTAGAGAAGAGAGAGACACAGTATTTTGGGGAGCATTATTAGGAGGAGTACTACTATACTGTGTACTACTCTACTACTTGCTGAAGTGATATTTATAGAGTCATAGGGAGAGGACGTGGCTGGCGTCCTCTCCGTTTAGAGAAGAGAGAGACACAGTATTTTGGGGAGCATTATTAGGAGGAGTACTACTATACTGTATACTACTATACTACTTGCTGAAGTGATATTTATAGAGTCATAGGGAGAGGACGTGGCTGGCGTCCTCTCCGTTTAGAGAAGAGAGAGACACAGTATACTATTTTGGGGAGCATTATTAGGAGGAGTACTACTATACTGTATACTACTCTACTACTTGCTGAAGTGATATTTATAGAGTCATAGGGAGAGGACGTGGCTGGCGTCCTCTCCGTTTAGAGAAGAGAGAGACACAGTATTTTGGGGAGCATTATTAGGAGGAGTACTACTATACTGTATACTATTATACTACTTGCTGAAGTGATATTATAGAGTCATAGGGGGAGAGGACGTGGCTGGCGTTCTCTCCGTTTAGAGAAGAGAGAGACACAGTATTTTGGGGAGCATTATTAGGAGGAGTACTACTATACTGTATACTACTCAGACACAGTATTTTGGGTAGCATTATTAGGAGGAGTACTACTATACTGTATACTACTCTACTACTTGCTGAAGTGATATTTATAGAGTCATAGGGAGAGGACGTGGCTGGCGTCCTCTCCGTTTAGAGAAGAGAGAGACACAGTATTTTGGGGAGCATTATTAGGAGGAGTACTACTATACTGTATACTACTCTACTACTTGCTGAAGTGATATTTATAGAGTCATAGGGAGAGGACGTGGCTGGCGTCCTCTCCATTTAGAGAAGAGAGAGACACAGTATTTTGGGGAGCATTATTAGGAGGAGTACTACTATACTGTATACTACTATACTACTTGCTGAAGTGATATTTATAGATTAGATAGTGTGACTGTAAGTGTATTATCTGACTTGTGGGGGAGACACTGACAGTGGGGAGCAGTTAGAGTCTGAGAGCAGGACTCAGGAGTACATATAACGTACAGTGCACACTTTTGCTGCCAGAGTCAGTGCCACACTGCCATTGTTGTGACCACACTGACCACCAGTATAATAATATATTTTGTGATTGTCTGCTTAGGACTCGGAGTACTAGTTGCAAGTTGCAACGTGACCTGACCACCAGTTTAATGATCAATCACCACCAGTTTAATATATATATAATTGTATATAATATATATATATATATATATAATATTGTATACCACCTACCCGTGGTTTTTTTTTTTCCTTTCTTCTTTGTACATACTACTATAGTATAGTAGCTTACTGTAGCAGTCTGCGGTGCCGCTGAGCTGACAGTGTCCAGCAGGTCCGTCATCAGTCATCATTACCAATACCTAATAAATATATTATCTACCTGTCCGGCTGCAGTGCTAGTGATATTATATATACATACATAAATATATTGATTTCATCTCATTATCAATCATCCAGTCTATATTAGCAGCAGACACAGTACGGTAGTCCACGGCTGTAGCTACCTCTGTGTCGGCACTCGGCAGTCCATCCATAATTGTATACTAGTATCCATCCATCTCCATTGTTTACCTGAGGTGCCTTTTAGTTGTGCCTATTAAAATATGGAGAACAAAAATGTTGAGGTTCCAAAATTAGGAAAAGATCAAGATCCACTTCCACCTCGTGCTGAAGCTGCTGCCACTAGTCATGGCCGAGACGATGAAATGCCAGCAACGTCGTCTGCCAAGGCCGATGCCCAATGGCATAGTACAGAGCATGTCAAATCCAAAACACCAAATATCAGTAAAAAAAGGACTCCAAAACCAAAAATAAAATTGTCGGAGGAGAAGCGTAAACTTGCCAATATGCCATTTACCACACGGAGTGGCAAGGAACGGCTGAGGCCCTGGTCTATGTTCATGGCTAGTGGTTCAGCTTCACAGGAGGATGGAAGCACTAAGCCTCTCGCTAGAAAACTGAAAAGACTCAAGCTGGCAAAAGCACCGCAAAGAACTGTGCGTTCTTCGAAATCCCAAATCCACAAGGAGAGTCCAATTGTGTCGGTTGCGATGCCTGACCTTCCCAACACTGGATGTGAAGAGCATGCGCCTTCCACTATTTGCACGCTCCCTGCAAGTGCTGGAAGGAGCACCCGCAGTCCTGTTCCTGATAGTCAGATTGAAAATGTCAGTGTTGAAGTAAACCAGGATGAGGAGGATATGGGTGTTGCTGGCGCTGGGGAGGAAATTGACAAGGAGGATTCTGATGGTGAGGTGGTTTGTTTAAGTCAGGCACCCGGGGAGACACCTGTTGTCCGTGGGAGGAATAGGGCCGTTGACATGCCTGGTGAAAATACCAAAAAAATCAGCTCTTCGGTGTGGAAGTATTTCACCAGAAATGCGGACAACATTTGTCAAGCCGTGTGTTGCCTTTGTCAAGCTGTAATAAGTAGGGGTAAGGACGTTAACCACCTCGGGAACATCCTCCCTTATACATCACCTGCAGCGCATTCATAATAAGTCAGTGACAAGTTCAAAAACTTTGGGTGACAGCGGAAGCAGTCCACTGACCAGTAAATCCCTTCCTCTTGTAACCAAGCTCACGCAAACCACCCCACCACCAACTCCCTCAGTGTCAATTTCCTCCTTCCCCAGGAATGCCAATAGTCCTGCAGGCCATGTCACTGGCAATTCTGACGAGTCCTCTCCTGCCTGGGATTCCTCCGATGCATCCTTGCGTGTAACGCCTACTGCTGCTGGCGCTGCTGTTGTTGCTGCTGGGAGTCGATGGTCATCCCAGAGGGGAAGTCGGAAGACCACTTGTACTACTTCCAGTAAGCAATTGACTGTCCAACAGTCCTTTGCGAGGAAGATGAAATATCACAGCAGTCATCCTGCTGCAAAGCGGATAACTAAGGCCTTGGCATCCTGGGTGGTGAGAAACGTGGTTCCAGTATCCATCATTACTGCAGAGCCAACTAGAGACTTTTTGGAGGTACTGTGTCCCCGGTACCAAATACCATCTAGGTTCCATTTCTCTAGGCAGGCGATACCGAAAATGTACACAGACCTCAGAAAAAGAGTCACCAGTGTCCTAAAAAATGCAGCTGTACCCAATGTCCACTTAACCACGGACATGTGGACAAGTGGAGCAGGGCAGGGTCAGGACTATATGACTGTGACAGCCCACTGGGTAGATGTATGGACTCTCGCCGCAAGAACAGCAGCGGCGGCACCAGTAGCAGCATCTCGCAAACGACAACTCTTTCCTAGGCAGGCTACGCTTTGTATCACCGGTTTCCAGAATACGCACACAGCTGAAAACCTCTTACGGCAACTGAGGAAGATCATCGCGGAATGGCTTACCCCAATTGGACTCTCCTGTGGATTTGTGGCATCGGACAACGCCAGCAATATTGTGTGTGCATTAAATATGGGCAAATTCCAGCACGTCCCATGTTTTGCACATACCTTGAATTTGGTGGTGCAGAATTTTTTTAAAAACGACAGGGGCGTGCAATAGATGCTGTCGGTGGCCAGAAGAATTGCGGGACACTTTCGGCGTACAGGCACCACGTACAGAAGACTGGAGCACCACCAAAAACTACTGAACCTGCCCTGCCATCATCTGAAGCAAGAAGTGGTAACGAGGTGGAATTCAACCCTCTATATGCTTCAGAGGTTGGAGGAGCAGCAAAAGGCCATTCAAGCCTATACAATTGAGCACGATATAGGAGGTGGAATGCACCTGTCTCAAGTGCAGTGGAGAATGATTTCAATGTTGTTAGAGATGAGCGGGTTCGGTTTCTCTGAATCCGAACCCGCACGAACTTCATGTTTTTTTTCACGGGTCCGAGCGACTCGGATCTTCCCGCCTTGCTCGGTTAACCCGAGCGCGCCCGAACGTCATCATGACGCTGTCGGATTCTCGCGAGACTCGGATTCTATATAAGGAGCCGCGCGTCGCCGCCATTTTCACACGTGCATTGAGATTGATAGGGAGAGGACGTGGTTGGCGTCCTCTCCATTTAGATTAGAAGAGAGAGAGAGAGAGATTGACCTGATTTACTGGAGCTTAGGAGTACTGTAGAACTGTAGAGAGTGCAGAGTTTACTAGTGACTGACCACAGTGACCACCAGACAGTGCAGTTTTATTTAATATATCCGTTCTCTGCCTGAAAAAAACGATACACAGTGACTCAGTCACATACCATATCTGTGTGCACTGCTCAGCCCAGTGTGCTGCATCATCTATGTATATATCTGACTGTGCTCAGCTCACACATCTTATAATTGTGGGGGAGACTGGGGAGCACTGCAGTGCCAGTTATAGGTTATAGCAGGAGCCAGGAGTACATATTATTATTAAAATTAAACAGTGCACACTTTTGCTGCAGGAGTGCCACTGCCAGTGTGACTGACCAGTGACCACCTGACCACACTGACCACCAGTATAGTTAGTAGTATAGTATACTATATTGTGATTGCCTGAAAAAGTTAAACACTCGTCGTGTGACTTCACTTGTGTGGTGTTTTTTTTTTAATTCTATAAAAAACTAATTCTGCTGACAGACAGTGTCCAGCAGGTCCGTCATTATATAATATATACCTGTCCGGCTGCAGTAGTGATATATATATATATTTTTTATATCATTATTTATCATCCAGTCGCAGCAGACACAGTACGGTAGTTCACGGCTGTAGCTACCTCTGTGTCGGCACTCGGCAGTCCGTCCATAATTGTATACCACCTACCCGTGGTTTTTTTTTCTTTCTTCTTTATACATACATACTACTACTACATCTCTTTATCAACCAGTCTATATTAGCAGCAGACACAGTACAGTACGGTAGTCCACGGCTGTAGCTACCTCTGTGTCGGCACTCGGCAGTCCGTCCATAATTGTATACCACCTACCCGTGGTTTTTTTTTCTTTCTTCTTTATACATACATACTACTACTACTACATCTCTTTATCAACCAGTCTATATTAGCAGCAGACACAGTACAGTACGGTAGTCCACGGCTGTAGCTACCTCTGTGTCGGCACTGGGCAGTCCGTCCATAATTGTATACCACCTACCCGTGGTTTTTTTTTCTTTCTTCTTTATACATACATACTACTACTACATCTCTTTATCAACCAGTCTATATTAGCAGCAGACACAGTACAGTACGGTAGTCCACGGCTGTAGCTACCTCTGTGTCGGCACTGGGCAGTCCGTCCATAATTGTATACCACCTACCCGTGGTTTTTTTTTCTTTCTTCTTTATACATACATACTACTACTACTACATCTCTTTATCAACCAGTCTATATTAGCAGCAGACACAGTACAGTACGGTAGTCCACGGCTGTAGCTACCTCTGTGTCGGCACTGGGCAGTCCGTCCATAATTGTATACCACCTACCCGTGGTTTTTTTTCTTTCTTCTTTATACATACATACTACTACTACATCTCTTTATCAACCAGTCTATATTAGCAGCAGACACAGTACAGTACGGTAGTCCACGGCTGTAGCTACCTCTGTGTCGGCACTGGGCAGTCCGTCCATAATTGTATACCACCTACCCGTGGTTTTTTTTTCTTTCTTCTTTATACATACATACTACTACTACATCTCTTTATCAACCAGTCTATATTAGCAGCAGACACAGTACAGTACGGTAGTCCACGGCTGTAGCTACCTCTGTGTCGGCACTCGGCAGTCCGTCCATAATTGTATACCACCTACCCGTGGTTTTTTTTTCTTTCTTCTTTATACATACATACTACTACTACATCACTTTATCAACCAGTCTATATTAGCAGCAGACACAGTACAGTACGGTAGTCCACGGCTGTAGATACCTCTGTGTCTGCACTGGGCAATCCGTCCATAATTGTATACCACCTACCCGTGGTTTTTTTTTCTTTCTTCTTTATACATACATACTACTACTACATCTCTTTATCAACCAGTCTATATTAGCAGAAGACACAGTACAGTACGGTAGTCCACGGCTGTAGCTACCTCTGTGTCGGCACTGGGCAGTCCGTCCATAATTGTATACCACCTACCCGTGGTTTTTTTTTCTTTCTTCTTTATACATACATACTACTACTACATCTCTTTATCAACCAGTCTATATTAGCAGCAGACACAGTACAGTACGGTAGTCCACGGCTGTAGCTACCTCTGTGTCGGCACTCGGCAGTCCGTCCATAATTGTATACCACCTACCCGTGTTTTTTTTTTCTTTCTTCTTTATACATACATACTACTACTACATCTCTTTATCAACCAGTCTATATTAGCAGCAGACACAGTACAGTACGGTAGTCCACGGCTGTAGCTACCTCTGTGTCGGCACTCGGCAGTCCATCCATAATTGTATACTAGTATCCATCCATCTCCATTGTTTACCTGAGGTGCCTTTTAGTTGTGCCTATTAAAATATGGAGAACAAAAATGTTGAGGTTCCAAAATTAGGGAAAGATCAAGATCCACTTCCACCTCGTGCTGAAGCTGCTGCCACTAGTCATGGCCGAGACGATGAAATGCCAGCAACGTCGTCTGCCAAGGCCGATGCCCAATGTCATAGTACAGAGCATGTCAAATCCAAAACACCAAATATCAGTAAAAAAAGGACTCCAAAACCTAAAATAAAATTGTCGGAGGAGAAGCGTAAACTTGCCAATATGCCATTTACCACACGGAGTGGCAAGGAACGGCTGAGGCCCTGGCCTATGTTCATGGCTAGTGGTTCAGCTTCACATGAGGATGGAGGCACTCAGCCTCTCGCTAGAAAAATGAAAAGACTCAAGCTGGCAAAAGCAGTAGCACCGCAAAGAACTGTGCGTTCTTCGAAATCCCAAATCCACAAGGAGAGTCCAATTGTGTCGGTTGCGATGCCTGACCTTCCCAACACTGGACGTGAAGAGCATGCGCCTTCCACCATTTGCACGCCCCCTGCAAGTGCTGGAAGGAGCACCCGCAGTCCAGTTCCTGATAGTCAGATTGAAGATGTCAGTGTTGAAGTACACCAGGATGAGGAGGATATGGGTGTTGCTGGCGCTGGGGAGGAAATTGACCAGGAGGATTCTGATGGTGAGGTGGTTTGTTTAAGTCAGGCACACGGGGAGACACCTGTTGTCCGTGGGAGGAATAGGGCCGTTGACATGCCTGGTGAAAATACCAAAAAAATCAGCTCTTCGGTGTGGAAGTATTTCACCAGAAATGCGGACAACAGGTGTCAAGCCGTGTGTTCCCTTTGTCAAGCTGTAATAAGTAGGGGTAAGGACGTTAACCACCTCGGAACATCCTCCCTTATACGTCACCTGCAGCGCATTCATAATAAGTCAGTAACAAGTTCAAAAACTTGGGCCGACAGCGGAAGCAGTCCACTGACCAGTAAATCCCTTCCTCTTGTAACCAAGCTCACGCAAACCACCCCACCAACTCCCTCAGTGTCAATTTCCTCCTTCCCCAGGAATGCCAATAGTCCTGCAGGCCATGTCACTGGCAATTCTGACGAGTCCTCTCCTGCCTGGGATTCCTCCGATGCATCCTTGCGTGTAACGCCTACTGCTGCTGGCGCTGCTGTTGTTGCTGCTGGGAGTCGATGGTCATCCCAGAGGGGAAGTCGTAAGCCCACTTGTACTACTTCCAGTAAGCAATTGACTGTCCAACAGTCCTTTGCGAGGAAGATGAAATATCACAGCAGTCATCCTGTTGCAAAGCGGATAACTGAGTCCTTGACAACTATGTTGGTGTTAGACGTGCGTCCGGTATCCGCCGTTAGTTCACAGGGAACTAGACAATTTATTGAGGCAGTGTGCCCCCGTTACCAAATACCATCTAGGTTCCACTTCTGTAGGCAGGCGATACCGAGAATGTACACGGACGTCAGAAAAAGACTCACCAGTGTCCTAAAAAATGCAGTTGTACCCAATGTCCACTTAACCACGGACATGTGGACAAGTGGAGCAGGGCAGGGTCAGAACTATATGACTGTGACAGCCCACTGGGTAGATGTATGGACTCCCGCCGCAAGAACAGCAGCGGCGGCACCAGTAGCAGCATCTCGCAAACGCCAACTCTTTCCTAGGCAGGCTACGCTTTGTATCACCGCTTTCCAGAATACGCACACAGCTGAAAACCTCTTACGGCAACTGAGGAAGATCATCGCAGAATGGCTTACCCCAATTGGACTCTCCTGTGGATTTGTGGCATCGGACAACGCCAGCAATATTGTGTGTGCATTAAATATGGGCAAATTCCAGCACGTCCCATGTTTTGCACATACCTTGAATTTGGTGGTGCAGAATTTTTTAAAAAACGACAGGGGCATGCAAGAGATGCTGTCGGTGGCCAGAAGAATTGCGGGACACTTTCGGCGTACAGGCACCACGTACAGAAGACTGGAGCACCACCAAAAACTACTGAACCTGCCCTGCCATCATCTGAAGCAAGAAGTGGTAACGAGGTGGAATTCAACCCTCTATATGCTTCAGAGGTTGGAGGAGCAGCAAAAGGCCATTCAAGCCTATACAATTGAGCACGATATAGGAGGTGGAATGCACCTGTCTCAAGTGCAGTGGAGAATGATTTCAACGTTGTGCAAGGTTCTGATGCCCTTTGAACTTGCCACACATGAAGTCAGTTCAGACACTGCCAGCCTGAGTCAGGTCATTCCCCTCATCAGGCTTTTGCAGAAGAAGCTGGAGGCATTGAAGAAGGAGCTAAAAGGGAGCGATTCCGCTAGGCATGTGGGACTTGTGGATGCAGCCCTTAATTCGCTTAACAAGGATTCACGGGTGGTCAATCTGTTGAAATCAGAGCACTACATTTTGGCCACCGTGCTCGATCCTAGATTTAAAACCTACCTTGGATCTCTCTTTCCGGCAGACACAAGTCTGCTGGGGTGCAAAGACCTGCTGGTGACAAAATTGTCAAGTCAAGCGGAACGCGACCTGTCAACATCTCCTCCTTCACATTCTCCCGCAACTGGGGGTGCGAGGAAAAGCCTCAGAATTCCGAGCCCACCCGCTGGCGGTGATGCAGGGCAGTCTGGAGCGACTGCTGATGCTGACATCTGGTCCGGACTGAAGGACCTGACAACGATTACGGACATGTCGTCTACTGTCACTGCATATGATTCTCTCAACATTGAAAGAATGGTGGAGGATTATATGAGTGACCGCATCCAAGTAGGCACGTCAGACAGTCCGTACTTATACTGGCAGGAAAAAGAGGCAATTTGGAGGCCCTTGCACAAACTGGCTTTATTCTACCTAAGTTGCCCTCCCACAAGTGTGTACTCCGAAAGAGTGTTTAGTGCCGCCGCTCACCTTGTCAGCAATCGGCGTACGAGGTTACATCCAGAATATGTGGAGAAGATGATGTTCATTAAAATGAATTATAATCAATTCCTCCGCGGAGACATTGACCAGCAGCAATTGCCTCCACAAAGTACACAGGGAGCTGAGATGGTGGATTCCAGTGGGGACGAATTGATAATCTGTGAGGAGGGGGATGTACACGGTGATATATCGGAGGATGATGATGAGGTGGACATCTTGCCTCTGTAGAGCCAGTTTGTGCAAGGAGAGATTAATTGCTTCTTTTTTGGTGGGGGTCCAAACCAACCCGTCATATCAGTCACAGTCGTGTGGCAGACCCTGTCACTGAAATGATGGGTTGGTTAAAGTGTGCATGTCCTGTTTATACAACATAAGGGTGGGTGGGAGGGCCCAAGGACAATTCCATCTTGCACCTCTTTTTTCTTTTATTTTTCTTTGCGTCATGTGCTGTTTGGGGAGGGTTTTTTGGAAGGGACATCCTGCGTGACACTGCAGTGCCACTCCTAGATGGGCCCGGTGTTTGTGTCGGCCACTAGGGTCGCTAATCTTACTCACACAGCTACCTCATTGCGCCTCTTTTTTCTTTGCGTCATGTGCTGTTTGGGGAGGGTTTTTTGGAAGGGACATCCTGAGTGACACTGCAGTGCCACTCCTAGATGGGCCAGGTGTTTGTGTCGGGCACTTGGGTCGCTGAGCTTAGTTACACAGCTACCTCATTGCACCTCTTTTTTTCTTTGCGTCATGTGCTGTTTGGGGAGTGTTTTTTTGAAGGGCCATCCTGCGTGACACTGCAGTGCCACTCCTAGATGGGCCAGGTGTTTGTGTCGGCCACTAGGGTCGCTTAGCTTAGTCATCCAGCGACCTCGGTGCAAATTTTAGGACTAAAAATAATATTGTGAGGTGTGAGGTATTCAGAATAGACTGAAAATGAGTGGAAATTATGGTTTTTGAGGTTAATAATAATATGGGATCAAAATGACCCCCAAATTCTATGATTTAAGCTGTTTTTTAGGGTTTTTTGAAAAAAACACCCGAATCCAAAACACACCCGAATCCGACAAAAAAAATTCGGTGAGGTTTTGCCAAAACGCGGTCGAACCCAAAACACGGCCGCGGAACCGAACCCAAAACCAAAACACAAAACCCGAAAAATTTCAGGCGCTCATCTCTAAACGTTGTGCAAGGTTCTGATGCCCTTTGAACTTGCCACACGTGAAGTCAGTTCAGACACTGCCAGCCTGAGTCAGGTCATTCCCCTCATCAGGCTTTTGCAGAAGAAGCTGGAGACATTGAAGGAGGAGCTAACACAGAGCGATTCCGCTAGGCATGTGGGACTTGTGGATGGAGCCCTTAATTCGCTTAACAAGGATTCACGGGTGGTCAATCTGTTGAAATCAGAGCACTACATTTTGGCCACCGTGCTCGATCCTAGATTTAAAGCCTACCTTGGATCTCTCTTTCCGGCAGACACAAGTCTGCTGGGGTTGAAAGACCTGCTGGTGAGAAAATTGTCAAGTCAAGCGGAACGCGACCTGTCAACATCTCCTCCTTCACATTCTCCCGCAACTGGGGGTGCGAGGAAAAGCCTCAGAATTCCGAGCCCACCCGCTGGCGGTGATGCAGGGCAGTCTGGAGCGACTGCTGATGCTGACATCTGGTCCGGACTGAAGGACCTGACAACGATTACGGACATGTCGTCTACTGTCACTGCATATGATTCTCTCACCATTAAAAGAATGGTGGAGGATTATATGAGTGACCGCATCCAAGTAGGCACGTCACACAGTCCGTACTTATACTGGCAGGAAAAAGAGGCAATTTGGAGGCCCTTGCACAAACTGGCTTTATTCTACCTAAGTTGCCCTCCCACAAGTGTGTACTCCGAAAGAGTGTTTAGTGCCGCCGCTCACCTTGTCAGCAATCGGCGTACGAGGTTACATCCAGAAAATGTGGAGAAGATGATGTTCATTAAAATGAATTATAATCAATTCCTCCGTGGAGACATTGACCAGCAGCAATTGCCTCCACAAAGTACACAGGGAGCTGAGATAGTGGATTCCAGTGGGGACGAATTGATAATCTGTGAGGAGGGGGATGTACACGGTGATATATCGGAGGATGATGATGAGGTGGACATCTTGCCTCTGTAGAGCCAGTTTGTGCAAGGAGAGATTAATTGCTTCTTTTTTGGTGGGGGTCCAAACCAACCAGTCATTTCAGTCACAGTCGTGTGGCAGACCCTGTCACTGAAATTATGGGTTGGTTAAAGTGTGCATGTCCTGTTTATACAACATAAGGGTGGGTGGGAGGGCCCAAGGACAATTCCATCTTGCACCTCTTTTTTCTTTTATTTTTCTTTGCGTCATGTGCTGTTTGGGGAGGGTTTTTTGGAAGGGACATCCTGCGTGACACTGCAGTGCCACTCCTAGATGGGCCCGGTGTTTGTGTCGGCCACTAGGGTCGCTTATCTTACTCACACAGCTACCTCATTGCGCCTCTTTTTTTCTTTGCGTCATGTGCTGTTTGGGGAGGGTTTTTTGGAAGGGACATCCTGCGTGACACTGCAGTGCCACTCCTAGATGGGCCCGGTGTTTGTGTCGGCCACTAGGGTCGCTTATCTTACTCACACAGCTACCTCATTGCGCCTCTTTTTTTCTTTGCGTCATGTGCTGTTTGGGGAGGGTTTTTTGGAAGGGACATCCTGCGTGACACTGCAGTGACACTCCTAGATGGGCCCGGTGTTTGTGTCGGCCACTAGGGTCGCTTATCTTACTCACACAGCTACCTCATTGCGCCTCTTTTTTCTTTGCGTCATGTGCTGTTTGGGGAGTGTTTTTTGGAAGGGCCATCCTGCGTGACACTGCGGTGTTTGTGTCGGCCACTAGGGTCGCTTAGCTTAGTCATCCAGCGACCTAGGTGCAAATTTTAGGACTAAAAATAATATTGTGAGGTGTGAGGTATTCAGAATAGACTGAAAATGAGTGTAAATTATGGTTTTTGAGGTTAATAATACTTTGGGATCAAAATGACCCCCAAATTCTATGATTTAAGCTGTTTTTTAGTGTTTTTTGAAAAAAACACCCGAATCCAAAACACACTTGAATCCGACAAAAAAAATTCCGTGAGGTTTTGCTAAAACGCGGTCGAACCCAAAACACGGCCGCGGAACCGAACCCAAAACCAAAACACAAAACCCGAAAAATTTCCGGCGCTCATCTCTAGTTCGAACCCAAAACACGGCCGCGGAACCGAACCCAAAACCAAAACACAAAACCCGAAAAATTTCCGGTGCTCATCACTAGTAAGGATATGATGTTTGGTCTGATGGTGTGTAGTGGAAAACTGTAGTGTTAAATTGTGTTCAACCTACGATTTGCAATTGATTTGGGCTTTAGTAAATTTGCTAAATCACTACAAAATCACAGAAAAACACAAAATTGTCCAATATCGACCTTAAGTAAATTTACCCCCTGGAGTGTTGCAATGTCCGTTTACCTGCCGAAACATGGTCATTCTAGGAAAAGAGTTGTGAACATGGGAGGATTTTTCTTAATTTGCTTCTTTAATATGTTATTTTTAGTGATGTGCACCGGACATTTTTCGGGTTTTGTGTTTTGGTTTTGGATTCGGTTCTGCGGCCGTGTTTTGGATTCGGACGCGTTTTGGCAAAACCTCCTGAAAATTATTTGTCGGATTCGGGTGTGTTTTGGATTCGGGTGATTTTTACAAAAAACCCTCAAAAATAGCTTAAATCATAGAATTTGGGGGTCATTTTGATCCCATAGTATTATTAACCTCAATAACCATAATTTCCACTCATTTCCAGTCTATTCTGAACACCTCACAATATTATTTTTAGCCCTAAAATTTGCACCGAGGTCGTTGCATGACTAAGCGAAGTGACCCAAGTGGCCGACACAAACACCTGGCCCATCTAGGAGTGGCACTGCAGTGTCAGACAGGATGGTCGATTTAAAAAATAGTCCCCAAACAGCACATGATGCAAAGAAAAAAAGAGGTGCACTGTGGTCGCTGGATGGCTAAGCTAAACGACCCAAGTGGCCGACACAAACACCTTGCCCATCTAGGAGTGGCACTGCAGTGTCAGGCAGGATGGCACTTCAAAAAAATAGTCCCCAAACAGCACATGATGCAAAGAAAAATGAAAGAAAAAAGAGGTGCAAAATGGAATTGTCCTTGGGCCCTCCCACCCTCCCTTATGTTGTATAAACAGGACATGCACACTTTAACAAACCCACCATTTCAGCGTCAGGGTCTGCCACACAACTGTGACTGAAATGACTGGTTGGTTTGGGCCCCCACCAAAAAGGAAGCAATCAATCTCTCCTTGCACAAACTGGCTCTACAGAGGCAAGATGTCCACCTCCTCCTCATCGTCCGATTTCTCACCCCTTTCACTGTGTACATCCCCCTCCTCACAGATTATTAATTCGTCCCCACTGGAATCCACCATCTCAAGTCCCTGTGTACTTTCTGGAGGCAATTGCTGGTGAATGTCTCCACGGAGGAATTGATTATAATTCATTTTGATGAACATCATCTTCTCCACATTTTCTGGAAGTAACCTCGTACGCCGATTGCTGACAAGGTGAGCGGCTGCACTAAACACTCTTTCGGAGTACACACTGGAGGGGGGGCAACTTAGGTAAAATAAAGCCAGTTTCTGCAAGGGCCTCCAAATTGCCTCTTTTTCCTGTCAGTATACGTACGGACTGTCTGATGTGCCTACTTGGATGCGGTCACTCATATAATCCTCCACCATTCTTTCAATGGTGAGAGAAACATATGCAGTGACAGTAGACGACATGTCCGTAATCGTTGTCAGGTCCTTCAGTCCGGACCAGATGTCAGCACTCACACCAGACTGCCCTGCATCACCGCCAGCGGGTGGGCTCGGAATTCTTTGCCTTTTCCTCGCACCCCCAGTTGCGGGAGAATGTGAAGGAGCAGCTGTTGACGGGTCACGTTCCGCTTGACTTGACAATTTTCTCACCAGCAGGTCTTTGAACCTCTGCAGACTTGTGTCTGCCGGAAAGAGAGATACAACGTAGGTTTTAAATCTAGGATCGAGCACGGTGGCCAAAATGTAGTGCACTGATTTCAACAGATTGACCACCCGTGAATCCTGGTTAAGCAAATTAAGGGCTCCATCCACAAGTCCCACATGCCTAGCGGAATCGCTCTGTTTTAGCTCCTCCTTCAATGTCTCCAGCTTCTTCTGCAAAAGCCTGATGAGGGGAATGACCTAACTCAGGCTGGCAGTGTCTGAACTGACTTCACGTGTGGCAAGTTCAAAGGGTTGCAGAACCTTGCACAACGTTGAAATCATTCTCCACTGCGCTTGAGTCAGGTGCATTCCCCCTCCTTTGCCTATATCGTAGGCAGATGTATAGGCTTGAATGGCCTTTTGCTGCTCCTCCATCCTCTGAAGCATATAGAGGGTTGAATTCCACCTCGTTACCACCTCTTGCTTCAGATGATGGCAGGGCAGGTTCAGTACTGTTTGCTGGTGCTCCAGTCTTCGGCAGGCGGTGGCTGAATGCCGAAAGTGGCCCGCAATTCTTCGGGCCACCGACAGCATCTCTTGCACGCCCCTGTCATTTTTTAAATAATTCTGCACCACCAAATTCAATGTATGTGCAAAACATGGGACGTGCTGGAATTTGCCCACATGTAATGCACGCACAATATTGCTGGCGTTGTCCGATGTCACAAATCCCTAGGAGAGTCCATTTGGGGTAAGCTATTCTGCGATGATGTTCCTCAGTTTCCGTAAGAGGTTGTCAGCTGTGTGCCTCTTCTGGAAAGCGGTGATACAAAGCGTAGCCTGCCTAGGAACGAGTTGGCATTTGTGAGATGCTGCTACTGGTGCCGCCACTGCTGTTCTTGCTGCGGGAGGCAATACATCTACCCAGTGGGCTGTCACAGTCATATAGTCCTGAGTCTGCCCTGCTCCACTTGTCCACATGTCCGTGGTTAAGTGGACATTGGGTACAACTGCATTTTTTAGGACACTGGTGACTGTTTTTCTGAGGTCTGTGTACATTTTCGGTATCGCCTGCCTAGAGAAATGGAACCTAGATGGTATTTGGTCACGGGGACACAGTACCTCAATCAAGTCTGTAGTTGCCTGTGAATTAACGGTGGATAACGGAAACACGTTTCTCACCGCCCAGGCTGCCAAGGCCTGAGTTATCCGCTTTGCAGCAGGATGACTGCTGTGATATTTCATCTTCCTCGCAAAGGACTGTAGGACAGTCAATTGCTTACTGGAAGTAGTACAAGTAGTCTTCCGACTTCCCCTCTGGGATGACGATCGACTCCCATCAGCAACAACAGCAGCGCCAGCAGCAGTAGGTGTTACACTCAAGGATGCATCGGAGGAATCCCAGGCAGTAGAGGACTCGTCAGACTTGCCAGTGACATGGCCTGCAGGACTATTGGCTTTCCTGTGTAAGGAGGAAATTGACACTGAGGGACTTGGTGGTGTGGTTTGCAGGAGATTGGTTACAAGAGGAAGGGATTTAGTGGTCAGTGGACTGCTTCCGCTGTCATCCAAAGTTTTTGAACTTTTTACTGACTTATGATGAATGCGCTGCAGGTGACGTGTAAGGGAGGATGTTCCGAGGTGGTTAACGTCCTTACCCCTACATATTACAGCTTGACAAAGGCAACACATGGCTTGACACCTGTTGTCCGCATTTGTGTTAAAATAATTCCACACCGAAGAGGTGATTTTTTTGGTAATTTGACCAGGCATGTCAATGGCCATATTCGTCCCACGGACAACAGGTGTCTCCCCGGGTGCCTGACTTAAACAAACCACCTCACCATCAGAATCCTCTTTGTCAATTTCCTCCTCAGCGCCAGCAACACCCATATCCTCATCCTGGTGTACTTCAACAGTGACATCTTCAATTTGACTATCAGGAACTGGACTGCGGGTGCTCCTTCCAGCACTTGCAGGGGGCGTGCAAATGGTGGAAGGCGCCACCTCTTCCCGTCCAGTATTGGGAAGGTCAGGCATCGCAGCCGACACAATTGGACTCTCCTTGGGGATTTGTGATTTAGAAGAACGCACCGTTCTTTGCTGTGCTTTTGCCAGCTTAAGTCTTTTCATTTTTCCAGCGAGAGGATGAGTGCTTCCATCCTCATGTGAAACTGAACCACAAGCCATGACCATAGGCCTGGGCCTCAGCCGTTCCTTGCCACTCCGTGTCGTAAATGGCATATTGGCAAGTTTACGCTTCTCCTCAGACGCTTTTAATTTTGATTTTTGTATCATTTTACTGAACTTTTGTTTTTTGGATTTTACATGCTCTCTACTATGACATTGGGCATCGGCCTTGGCAGACGACGTTGATGGCATTTCATCGTCTCGGCCATGACTAGTGGCAGCAGCTTCAGCACAAGGTGGAAGTGGATCTTGATCTTTCCCTATTTTAACCTCCACATTTTTGTTCTCCATTTTTTAATGTGTGGAATTATATGCCAGTATCAATAGCAATGGCCTACTACTATATATACTGTGCAAAACTGAAATGCACCACAGGTATGGATGGATAGTATGCTTGACGACACAGAGGTAGGTAGAGCAGTGGCCTACTGTACCGTACTGCTATATATTATATACTGGTGGTCAGCAAACTGTGCAAAAGTGAAATGCACCACAGGTATGGATGGATAGTATACTTGACGACACAGAGGTAGGTAGAGCAGTGGCCTACTGTACCGTACTGCTATATATTATATACTGGTGGTCAGCAAACTGTGCAAAACTGAAATGCACCACAGGTATGGATGGATAGTATACTTGACGACACAGAGGTAGGTAGAGCAGTGGCCTACTGTACCGTACTGCTATATATTATATACTGGTGGTCAGCAAACTGTGCAAAACTGAAATGCACCACAGGTATGGATGGATAGTATACTTGACGACACAGCGGTAGGTAGAGCAGTGGCCTACTATACCGTACTCCTATATATTATATACTGGTGGTCAGCAAAATTATGCACTGTACTCCTACTATATACTACAATGCAGCACAGATATGGAGCGTTTTTCAGGCAGAGAACGTATAATACTGGTGGTCACTGGTCAGCAAAACTCTGCACTGTACTCCTCCTATATAATTCTGCTGGTCCCCAGTCCCCACAATAAAGCAGTTTGAGCACAGATATATGCAGCACACTGAGCACAGATATGGAGCGTTTTTCAGGCAGAGGAGAGAACGTATAATACTGGTGTCACTGGTCAGCAAAACTCTGCACTGTACTCCTCCTATATAATATACTGGTGGTCCCCAGTCCCCACAATAAAGCAGTGTGAGCACAGATATATGCAGCACACTGAGCACAGATATGGAGCGTTTTTCAGGCAGAGAACGTATAATACTGGTGGTCACTGGTCAGCTAAACCCTGCACTGTACTCCTCCTATAATACTGCTGGTCCCGAGAATAAAGATATGCAGCCCCCTGAAACAAAGTGAGAGGACGCCAGCCACGTCCTCTCACTATCATTTCCAATGCACGAGTGACAAATGTCGGCGACGCGCGGCTTCTTATATAGAATCCGAATCTCGCGAGAATCCGACAGTGGGATGATGACGTTCGGGCGCGCTCGGGTTAACCGAGCCATACGGGAGAATCCGAGTATGCCTCGGACCCGTGTAAAATGGGTGAAGTTCGGGGGGGGTTCTGATTACGAGAAACCGAACCCGCTCATCTCTAGTTATTTTATACATAATCTATTATTGCAAACAAAAATTTTAAAATCCATCCTCTCGCTACTCATGAAAAACAGCTTTGCCGTGTTTTGCATATTGTGCCAAATTGAGCAAAATAGCAAAGATGTACAGTAAGAGGACACATCTGTATAATTGTATTTTTTATCCAGCAAGATGTTTTTGAGCTCTATCTGATACAGTATTGGATTAATTTGATGTGTGATTAATCCCTTTTATCACGGACATCCATGACAACCACGCAGTGCAATAATCAGTTAGTATGCGGCTACAGAGCAACAAGAGCCTGTGAAGATAAATTAAAAAAATAAGATTTTACTTACCGGTAAATCTATTTCTCGTAGTCCGTAGTGGATGCTGGGGACTCCGTAAGGACCATGGGGAATAGACGGGCTCCGCAGGAGACAGGGCACTTTAAGAAAGAATTAGGAATACTGGTGTGCCCTGGCTTTTCCCTCTATGTCCCTCCTCCAGACCTCAGTTAAGGAAACTGTGCCCGGAAGAGCTGACAGTCCAAGGAAAGGATTTTGGAATCCAGGGTAAGACTCATACCAGCCACACCAATCACACCGTATAACTCGTGATAAACTTACCCAGTTAACAGTATGAACAACAACAGAGCATCAGATAAACCTGACGCAACCATAACATAACCCTTATGTAAGCAATAACTATATACAAGTATTGCAGAGGAAGTCCGCACTTGGGACGGGCGCCCAGCATCCACTACGGACTACGAGAAATAGATTTACCGGTAAGTAAAATCTTATTTTCTCTAACGTCCTAGTGGATGCTGGGGACTCCGTAAGGACCATGGGGATTATACCAAAGCTCCCAAACGGGCGGGAGAGTGCGGATGACTCTGCAGCACCGAATGAGCAAACACAAGGTCCTCCTCAGCCAGGGTATCAAACTTGTAGAACTTTGCAAAAGTGTTTGAACCCGACCAAGTAGCTGCTCGGCAAAGCTGTAATGCCGAGAACCCTCGGGCAGCCGCCCAAGAAGAGCCCACCTTCCTTGTGGAATGGGCTTTTACTGATTTTGGAGGCGGCAATCCAGCCGCAGAATGAGCCTGCTGAATCGTGTTACAGATCCAGCGAGCAATAGTTTGCTTTGAAGCAGGAGCACCCAGCTTGTTGGATGCATACAGGATAAACAGCGACTCAGTTTTCCTGACTCCAGCCGTTCTGGCTACATAAACCTTCAAAGCCTTGACTACATCTAGTAACTTGGCATCCTCCAAGTCACAAGTAGCCGCAGGCACCACAATAGGTTGGTTCAAATGAAAAGATGACACCACTTTTGGCAGAAATTGCGGACGAGTCCGTAATTCTGCCCTGTCCATATGGAAAACCAGATAGGGGCTTTTATGTGACAAAGCCGCCAATTCTGACACACGCCTAGCCGAAACTAAGGCCAATAGCATGACCACCTTCCACGTGAGATATTTTTAACTCCACGGTTTTAAGTGGCTCAAACCAGTGTGATTTCAGGAAACTCAACACCACGTTAAGATCCCAAGGTGCCACTGGTGGCACAAAAGGGGGCTGAATATGCAGCACTCCCTTTACAAACGTCTGAACTTCAGGAAGAGAAGCCAGTTCCTTTTGAAAGAAAATGGATAGGGCTGAAATCTGGACCTTAATGGACCCCAATTTTAAGCCCAAAGTCACTCCCGACTGTAGGAAGTGAAGGAAACGGCCCAGCTGGAATTCCTCTGTAGGGGCATTCCTGGCCTCACACCAAGCAACATATTTTCGCCATATACGGTGATAATGTTTAGCCGTCACGTCCTTCCTAGCCTTTATTAGCATAGGAATAACCTCATCCGGAATGCCTTTTTCTGCTAGGATCCGGCGTTCAACCGCCATGCCGTCAAACGCAGCTGCGGTAAGTCTTGGAACAGACAGGGCCCCTGTTGCAACAGATCCTGTCTGAGAGGCAGAGGCCATGGGTCCTCTGTGAGCATTTCTTGCAGTTCCGGATACCAAGTCCTTCTTGGCCAATCCGGAACAATGAGTATTGTTCTCACTCCTCTTTTTCTTACGATTCTCAGCACCTTGGGTATGAGAGGAAGAGGAGGAAACACATAAACCGACTGGAACACCCACGAGGTCACTAGTGCGTCCACAGCTATCGCCTGAGGGTCTCTTGACCTGGCGCAATACATTTGTAGCTTTTTGTTGAGGCGGGATGCCATCATGTCCACCTGTGGCAGTTCCCAACGACTTGTAATCTGTGTGAAGACTTCTTGATGAAGTCCCCACTCTCCCGGGTGGAGGTCGTGCCTGCTGAGGAAGTCTGCTTCCCAGTTGTCCACTCCCGGAATGAACACTGCTGACAGTGCTTTTACGTGATTCTCCGCCCAGCGAAGAATTCTGGTGGCTTCTGCCATCGCCACCCTGCTCCTTGTGCCGCCTTGGCGGTTTACATGAGCCACTGCGGTTGTCTGACTGAATCAGCACCGGATGGTTGCGAAGCAGAGGCTCCGCTTGACTTAGGGCGTTGTATATGGCCCTCAGTTCCAGGATATTGATGTGCAGACAAGTCTCCTGACTTGACCACAGACCCTGGAAATTTCTTCCCTGTGTGACTGCCCCCCACCCTCGGAGGCTTGCATCCGTGGTCACCAGGACCCAATCCTGAATGCCGAACCTGCGACCCTCGAGAAGGTGAGCACTCTGCAGCCACCACAGAAGAGACACCCTGGCCCTGGGAGATAGGGTGATCAGCCGCTGCATCTGAAGATGTGATCCGGACCACTTGTCCAACAGATCCCACTGAAAGATCCTCGCATGGAACCTGCCGAAGGGAATGGCTTCGTATGACGCCACCATCTTTCCCAGGACTCGCGTGCATTGATGCACCGACACCTGTTTTGGTTTTAAGAGGTCTCTGACAAGAGTCACAAGCTCCTGAGCCTTCTCCGCCGGGAGAAAAACCTTCTTCTTGTCTGTGTCCAGAATCATGCCCAGGAAGGGCAGACGAGTCGTAGGAATCAGCTGCGACTTTGGAATATTCAGAATCCAGCCGTGCTGTTGCAACACTTCCCGAGAGTGTGCTACGCTGATCAGCAACTGCTCTCTGGACCACGTCCTTTATGAGGAGATCGTCCAAGTATGGGATAATTGTGACTCCTTGCTTTCGCAGAAGCACCATCATTTCTGCCATTACCTTGGTAAATATTCTCGGTGCCGTGGACAGACCAAACGGCAACATCTGGAATTGGTAATGACAGTCCTGTACCACAAATCTGAGGTACTCCTGATGAGGTGGATAAATGGGGACATGCAGGTAAGCATCCTTTATGTCCAGAGACACCATAAAATCCCCCTCTTACAGGCTTGCAATGACCGCTCTGAGCGATTCCATCTTGAACTTGAACCTTTTCAGGTAAATGTTCAGGGATTTTAAATTCAATATGGGTCTGACCGAACAGTCCGGCTTCGGTACCACAAACATTTTGGAATAGTAACCCCTTCCCTGTTGAAGGAGGGGAACCTTTACCACCACCTGCTGGAGATATAATTTGTGAATTGCCGCTAACACTATTTCCCTCTCTATGGGGGAAGCTGGCAGGGCCGATTTGAGGTAACGGTGAGGGGGCATCACTTCGAATTCCAGCTTGTATCCCTGAGATACAATCTGTATAGCCCAGGGATCCACCCGTGAGTGAACCCACTGGTGGCTGAAATTTCGGAGACGTGCCCCCATCGATCCTGGCTCCACCTGTGGAGCCCCAGCGTCATGCGGTGGATTTAGTGGAAGCCGGGGAGGACTTCTGTTCCTGGGAACTAGCTGTATTGTGCAGCTTCTTTCCTCTGCCCTTGCCTCTGGCAAGAAAGGACGCACCTCGGACTTTCTTGCCTCTTTGTGATCGAAAGGACTGCAGTTGGTAATATGGTGCTTTCTTAGGTTGTGAGGGAATATATGGCAAAAAAATTGACTTCCCAGCTGTAGCTGTGGAAACTAGGTCCGAGAGACCGTTCCCAAACAATTCCTCACCCTTATAAGGTAAAACCTCCATGTGCCTTTTTGAGTTGGCATCACCTGTCCATTGCCGAGTCCACAGGACCCTTCTGGCAGAAATCGACATTGCATTTATTCTAGAGCCCAGTAGGCTAATGTCTCTCTGGGCATCTCTCATATATAGGACAGCGTCTTTTATATGCCCCAGGGTCAGTAATATAGTATCCTTGTCCAAGGTATCAAGTTCCTCAGATAAAGTATCCGTCCATGCTGCTACAGCACTACACATCCAGGCCGACGCAATTGCCGGCCTTAGTATGGTACCTGAATGTGTATAAACGGACTTCAGGATACCTTCCTGCTTTCTATCCGCAGGATCTTTTAGGGTGGCCGTATCCTGTGACGGCAGGGCTACCTTCTTAGATAAGCGTGTCAAAGCTTTGTCTACCCTAGGGGAGGATTCCCAGCGTAACCTGTCCGCTGGCGGGAAAGGATACGCCATAAGCAACCGTTTGGAAATCTGCATTTTTCTATCTGGAGATCCCCAAGCTTTTTCACATAACTCATTTAACTCATGTGAAGGGGGAAAGGTCACCTCATGCCTTTTTTCCCCAAACATATAAACCCTCTTGTCAGGGACTGGGTTTTCCTCTGAGATGTGCAATACATCCTTCATTGCTATTATCATGTAGCGGATGGCTTTAGCCATTTTAGGCTGCAACTTTGCATCATCGCCATCGACACTGGAGTCAGAATCCGTGTCGATATCTGTGTCAACAATTTGGGATAGTGGGCGCTTCTGAGGCCCTGACGGCCTCTGCGCTGTGGGATCAGGCATGGGTTGAGACCCTGACTGTCCCAAGGCTTCAGCTTTATCCAACCTTTTATGCAAGGTAGTAACATTATCATTTAAAACCTTCCACATATCCATCCAATCGGGCGTTGGCGGCGATCCCACATTCATTTGTACCTGCTCTGCTTCCACATAGCCTTCCTCGTCAAACATGCCGACACAAGCGTACCAACACACCACACACACAGGGGATGCTCTATTTGAGGACAGAACCCCCACAAGGCCTTTTGGAGAGACAGAGAGAGAGTATGCCAGCACACACCCCAGCGCTATATGACCCAGGAATTACACAGTAACTTAGTGTTTACCCAGTAGCTGCTGTATATACTGATTTTGCGCTAAATTTATGTGCCCCCCCTCTCTTTTTACCCTCTTTCTACCGTGAATCTGCAGGGGAGAGCCTGGGGAGCTTCCTCTCAGCGGAGCTGTGGAGAGAAAATGGCGCTGGTGAGTGCTGAGGAAGAAGCCCCGCCCCCTCAGCGGCGGGCTTCTGTCCCGCGATTTTGTATAAAATAATGGCGAGGTCTCATGCACATATACAGTGCCCAACTGTATATATGCCACTTTGCCAAGAGGTACCTAATTGCTGCCCAGGGCGCCCCCCCCCTGTGCCCTGCACCCTACAGTGACCAGAGTGTGTGGGTTTAATGTGGGAGCAATGGCGCACAGCTGCAGTGCTGTGCGCTACCTCATATGAAGACTGGAGTCTTCTGCCGCCGCTTTTGACGTCTTCTTGCTTCTCACGCCGGCTTCTGGCTCTGCTAGGGGGACGGCGGCGCGGCTCTGGGATCGGACGACCAAGGGTGCGTTCCTGTGTTCGATCCCTCTGGAGCTAATGGTGTCCAGTAGCCTAAGAAGCATGACCTATCCACAGTGAGTAGGGCTGCTTCTCTCCCCTCAGTCCCACGTAGCAGAGAATCTGTTGCCAGCAGATCTCTCTGAAAATAAAAAAATCCTAACAAAATACTTTCTATTTAGCAAGCTCAGGAGAGCTCACTAAGGTGCACCCAGCTCGTCCGGGCACAGATGCAAACTGAGGTCTGGAGGAGGGACATAGAGGGTGGAGCCAGTGCACACCAGTATTCCTAATTCTTTCTTAAAGTGCCCTGTCTCCTGCGGAGCCCGTCTATTCCCTATGGTCCTTACGGAGTCCCCAGCATCCACTAGGACGTTAGCGAAAAGCATTTTATCCATTCACTGTTAAATAGCAGATAATGTTACATTGTGCATTGCTAATGTAATTCACTAACGAGACTTTTTAACTGGCAACATTATATGCCATTTAGCAGCGTGAGGACACAAGTGTTTCTTTTCATCTAACCACAACCTGAAAACTAAAGCAAGTTCGTTATTACACTAACAACAGGATCATATAATTGAAATAAATAGTTTTTAAATATTCCTTTCTCTTGATATGTGATGAATGTGTATAAATATTTATGTATGCATATTATTTAAGTAAAATTACTTTTATTAAAGCAAGCCTCATGGTCATTAATAAGGGGCAAATGTATTTGTATATATACGGCAGGATGTAACTCCGCCCAAATCCGTTGACCATGCGGGATGCCAACCGAACTTGGACATTTTTTTAAAAGGGCAATCACTACGCTGCGCTCGCCACGATGTGGGCTTGGTGGCTCGCTGTGCGTGGACACCCACAAGTGGGAATAGCCCGTTAGCCGGGATTCCATTTGTCGGCATTTTCAGCTATCGGGATTCCGGCATTGGGATCCTGACCATCGGCAAATATAACCACATCCCGTAAACTTATGTGTAGGTTTGTATAATAGTAGGAAAGAGTGAGATGAGGATGGAAAAGAGAGATGTGATGTCAGGGCTAGATTAAATTTGAGGCAGATGGAGGTACTGCTCCAGGCCTTACATAAAAATAGGCCCATCATCATAAGTCATTCAATTGTAATTTTTTTGTTATCACAAATTTATGCAATTTGTTTCTCTTTTTTATGTATTTAGGGAGTAATTTTGGACTGATAGTGTAAAGAATGCACACACCCACAAAGCACTGGTCACTCCACATAGAACTGACCACACTCACATATTGTTGGTCACTCCCACAAAGCACAGACCACACCCACATAGCACTGGTCACCAGGGCCGCCATCACAAATTGTGAGGCCCGGGACTGGAAACATAGGCTGGGGGGTTGTGAGTGTGTATGTGTATGTGTGTGTGTGTGTGGGGGGGGGGGGGGGGGGTTAGTAGAGGAGCCAGGAGGACCCAAGGTAAGAGGAGCTGGAACCTGGGAAGGGTGGGGAGAGTGTTATGGTGTGCAGGAGGTGGGAAAGAGAGTGGCTGCTGCTCACCAGGAAACTCTCAGACCCTGCACTGCTCTGTCCTTCTCCTCTGCCACAGTGACAGCGGCAAGTGATGCATAAATATGGGCGATCAGAGCTTTGGCAGACTCCTAGCTATGTCCAGGCCACGGACTGGAGTCCCAGCAGTCCCCCACTGATGGCAGACCTGCTGGTCACTCCTATAATGCATTGACCACACCCACGTGGCACTGGTCACATCTACTCAGTGTAGGCCCCTTGAATATTTACAGCCCAGGCCAATGTGGCCCTAAATATGGCTCTAGATAAAGTAATTCCACCTATGTAATAGTCACCTCTGTCATACTGATGGTTTAACCTGCTCTCACATTTCCCTAATTTGTGTTTTCAGTGTATATGTTTCTTTAAGCACAAAAAAATAATTCAGACCATTTTTAATTAGGTCATTTACTTAAATAACTGAACTCGATAAAGGACGTCGAAACAGGTCAAGTCCAAATTGTGATTCCATAACCAAATATAGAAAAACAAGTGTGTATAGCCTTAACTCCAGCACAACCCAGAAGCAAAGTGCCCTCACCAACAACCTTGGATGAAAACTGGTCCATCGTGTGGGTAGTAACTGTGACTTTCATGGGATGCAGGGGAATGGGGCTTTGCTCTATCCCTAGTGACAGTAGGAAAGATGGAAACACAAAGTGGTATTTGTTAAAGGGCTATGAGAGAGAAAATCAAGTACTCTCAGATTAAATTATGCAATGATGTAATTGCAGTCACATAGGTGATGTCATCAATTGTTCATGCAACTGTTAAACTGTTGTGATTTTTGTGTTGTCTACCATCATGCTGTGATGACGTGTGTTGGGAGAAGGAAGTGTGTGGTATTTGTGTGTAGGGAGCAGGAAATGTGTTGCGGTGGGTACAGGCCGCACCCGGGTGTCACCCGCCGAGCGGTGACACCAAAGTGACAACAAGTGACAGGAGCCAGGTGCTGCACTCTAACTTATGTGCAGCACTCAGCTCCTGTAATAGTGTAGGAGCCGGAATTGCAGACTTGGCAATCTCTGGGGGAAGCGCAGTATCTCCCAAAGTGGAAATGGGGGTTGTGCCACTAGGCCACCCCCCTTCATGTGAGTTCACTCCCACTTTTGAATGGTCCCCTTCTACCACACTTGGTGTCACAGGGCGTAGGAATGCTTCTGGTTGTATTGTTGGCAGTTGGAAGTGCATTGTATTTCAAACAATTAATTACAGTCATAATTGCCCTCTTGTAGATGGGTCAAAATGTGGACAATATGAACAATGGCATTTCCTGAATGAATAAAATGTTTTACACATATGTTTTAATAAGGTAAATAACCTTCAACAAACCAATGAAGTTCCCACATATGGTTTCCCTGAAAATGTTAGAAGTCAAAGAACGAAATGAGGGGAATATAAAACTGAGGTGGAAATTTTTGGACCTTTTCAAATATCTAACATTTTAAGCTATAAGCTGACTGGTAGAATCAAACCCAAATAAATTTTGAATGTCCCAAAGAAGTGCCGGAGGCATTTATCACCACAATCAATTCAATAAGCAATCGAGATAACAACAAGAATAGTGTTTTTATATCATTGATGGTAAAATATAAATGACTCTAGCTAATGCATTTATCTATATCTTGCTCTTAGACTGAACTGTGCCTGTCCTCATGAGATGTTCTCTGGTGTTCATGTCAGGTCTAAACACTATAATGAAACATTTAGGCAGGAACATACAGATCACCAGAGCCCAACTGGAAGCCAGGATTGCAAATATTACCATGGCCACCGTGTATTTACCCTGAGAACTGAGGGAGGCCGGGATAAAGGACACCCAGACACTGAGGAAGGCCAGCATGCTGAAGGTAATAAACTGGGCCTCATTGAAGCTGTCAGGGAGTCTCCGAGCCAGGAAGGCAACAATGAAACTAATGGTGGCCAGAAGAAACAGATAACCCAGCATAGTCCAGAAGGCAATGGGAGAGCCCTCATTACACTCAATAATGATGAGTCCAGGTTTAGTTTGAGTGTTATATTGTGGGAAAGGAGGGGTGAGTGAGAGCCAAGTGACACACAAGAGGAACTGTAATAGAAAACAGGTAAAAATTATTGTGTAGGACACTTGAGGTGTGGTCCATCTCCTCAGGCTGCTGCCTGGTCTGGTGGCCATGAAAGCAAGCACCACCATCATAGTTTTTGCCATAATACAAGAGATACAAAGAGCAAATACTAAACCAAAAGCAGCTTGGCGCAGTAGACAGTTCTCAGGTTGGGGATAGCCAATGAAACCTAAAGAGCAGAGGAAACACAATGACAGGGACCCCAGAAGAAGGCAGCTCAGGGAATAATTGTTAGCTTTCACTATGGGTGTATCCTTATAACGGATGAATAGACTTAATATTAAAACAGGAATGGGTGAGGACAGTATGCTTGTTCCTGCCAATGCTGCACCTAATGGTTCCTCATAGTGCAGGTACTCTATAGTCTTCTGTAGACATTTGGTTTTCTGGAGATTCGGCCACTGGTTCCACGGACACTTCAGGCAATCAACTGAATCTGAGAGATAGAATAGCAGAATTGTTATACAGTATGTTGCTTTTTAGATTTAGTAAACAGATAAATGTAGTACAGATGTGTCCTCATACACTATGGCTCTAGCTGCAGTAAATAGGCCCTCTCTGAACTCTAAGCACCTGTGCGAGTCGGCCACGCCGAGCGTCTTTGTTACTCAAAATGTGCCTCCTGTTTCCATAATAAAACAACCAGTTGCGGCTCCATAGGTCCAGTCCAAAATTCAAATAGAGGAGCCACACCAACTGCCACTCTAAACACTGCCAAACATCGCCGGACGGTAATCACTGGCAGTTGGTGTGGCGGCCCTATTTGAATTTTTTACTGTGCTGCAGCCCCACCTCTAGAGGCGCCACTGAAAGGCAGCAGCACAAGGGGTGTTTCGCTGCATCAGCAATGGGAATAAAACAAAGCAGATTATGAACAAGCTCAGGACCAAACAGGACTACACAAGCTGGGAAACAGTAAGAATCCAACAAGGCAAGGATAATGGCTTGTGGTAACTGTCAAAATACCACCAGCAAGCCACAGCAGGAAGGTAAGCTCTGATGGACAGAAGCTATAACTAACATTGAGGCTAAGCCTTCCCTGACATTTAACAAGACCATCAGTCAATCCCCACTGTCCACAGAGACAGGCCCTTCAGAGATGAATGAAATAGCAGTTGAATTGCTGTACATATATAGAGGCTATCCCTGATTGTGCCGCCCAGTAAAATAGCATCCTGGCTGCTTTTGTAACAGCTGGGACTATGATGCACCGTGGGGTGTGCTTGATAACAATCAATATAGAAATATAGAGCAATCACAAATCTTTTAGTTCTATTGTCAATTTAGGAATAAAGTAAGAGAGACAGCCACCTTGCATCATAGCATTGGAGATAGTCAAAAAGTCAGAAAAGAATCTGTTTCTAAACACTTGAGCAGGAAACGTGTATAGAGCATCTGAAAATATAGCACATCGATGGCCTAAGTAGATAACACCATCTGCATGTATCACCAATTAGGCCAGTCAAAGGCTTTCTTGGGATTGAAACAGAAAGACAAGCTCCTCCCTGAATCCCAACGCTGATTTCACCAGATTGAGAAACCTCCTGGTGTTATTGGAGGCCTTGAACAAAGCCTGCTTGGTCAGAGGAGATAGCAAAACTGCATGCTGAGATTTGTAAGATGTCTGTGTCTTTGAAGCCTCCACTGCCTCAGAGAGCCACCAGAAGACATTCTGCCTGGACTACTGTGGGCTCTCAAGGGCAGAGGTTTCCAGAGGGACACAGACACCTCCCGCAAGCGGTGACACTGCAAAACTCGTATGCTACTCTTGCAGGGCTGGAAGATACAACTAATAGAGGCACTACAGAACAGGAGGATATGGGGACATCTACCAACCATAGGAACAGGAAATGGAACAGGAAAATTGAATCTCCAAAAAGGACTGCACTTCTTTTGGGAGATTCCATTATTAGAGGAATACATCTGGGAAATGCAAATGAAGTAGAGAAACAAGTAAGGTGCTTACCTGGAGCCACAGCTCCAAGGGATAAAGAGCGCATGCTAAGAATTGTGAAGGCAGCAAGAAAAGATGGGGAGGTGGATGTCATTGTCCACCTAGGGACAAATGACCTGGCAAATGCAGAACTCATTGCTGTAAAAGATGAATTTAGGAAGTTAGGGACTGCTCTGAAGCAGGTGGCAACCACTGTATCTTTTTCAGAAGTATTGCCAGTACACAGAGGGGAAGACAGAACTCATTGCATCAGAAACTTCAATGTTTGGCTAAGGACATGGTGCAATGAGGAGAGATTTGGATTTATAGGCCATAGTCACACCATCTGGCAAGATAGGAGCTTATACAAAAGTGACGGCCTGCACCCATCTTCAACGGGAACGAAAATACTAACTGAACAGTTTGGATGCTTCATCAAGAGCTATTTAAACTAACAAAGGGGGGCAGTGAACCAAATAGGAATAAAGAAATCTGCTCCCCCAACACAGAGGTATTGTTTCTGCAGGCAAAGGGAATAGGAAGCATATCCACAGCAACAGAAGATAATTCAGAACAAAACCAAATAAAAATAGGCAGAGAGAAGAACATAGCTAGGAACAGAAAAAGCACAAACAAAACTCTAAAAGCTATGTGTGCAAATGCTAGGAGCTTAGGAAATAAAATCCCAGAACTAACTGCAATAATGACAAGGGATGATCTAGACATTGTGGCAATTACAGAGTCATGGTACAATGAAAATCATGACTGGGACATAGCTATACCGGGATATACTTTGTTTAGGAAGGACAGAATTGGAAAAATCGGGGGAGGGGTAGCAATGTATGTAAAAAATGCCATAAATACTACATTAATACAAAGTATTGAAGAAAAAACTGAGGCCCTTTGGGTGACCATAGAAACAGGGGAAAAGTTGATTATTCGTATTGGCGTGATATACAGGCCACCAGGTCAGGAAGAGGAACTTGACAAGAACCTATTGCAGGACATAACTAAAATGGCATTAAAAGGAGAGGTAATAATCATGGGAGACTTTAATCTTCCTGATGTAAACTGGGAGGTGTCTGTTGCTAGTTCCACTAGAAGTAGGAACATTTTAAATTCCCTTCAGGGAGCATCCCTCCACCAATTGGTGAGGGAGCCCACTCGGAAAGACGCAATATTAGACTTAATACTTACAAATGGAGACAGATTATCAGACGTAAAAGTGGGTGAAAACCTCGGATCCAGTGATCATCAAGCAGTATGGTTCAGCATTAAGACAGAGACTGACTCGTCCCATACAAAAACAAAGGTGTTGGATTTTAGGAAGGCTGATTTTGTAGGGATGGGAAAATGTGTAAGCGATTCTTTGGCAGAGTGGAGGAACTTGGAAACAGTGCAGGAGAGGTGGAAAACATTCAAATGTGCAATATTGAAGGCAACAGACCTTTGTATCAAAACTGTTAGGAAAAACACAAGGAAAAGGAAGCCAGTGTGGTTTGCAAAAGAAGTAGCAAATATTGTGAGAGCAAAAAAGATGGCTTTTAGGAAATATAAGCAGACACAAAATAATGAAGACAAAAAGATATATCTTGTTAGACAGAAGGAGACAAAGAAGGTAATCAGATGTGCAAAGGCACAAGCTGAGGAGAAAATGGCCCAGTCAGTGGGTAAAGGAGGCAAAACTTTTTTTAGGTATATAAGCGAAAAAAGAAAAACAAAAGGCGGAATTATAAAACTAAAGACGGACACTGGGAATCTTGTTGAGGGAGACAATTTAATAGCAGATCATCTTAATGATTATTTTTGCTCAGTATTTACTACTGAAAGAGAGGGGAAGGGGCCACAGTTAAGTTGCAGGGATATTCAGGAAAATGAAACAAGTACATTTACAGAGGAGAAGGTCCTAACAGAACTCTCAAAGCTGAAAGTGGACAAATCTATGGGGCCAGATGGGATACATCCAAGGATACTAAAAGAACTTAAAGAGGTGCTGGTAGCACCATTGACAGAATTATTCAACCAGTCATTAGCTACAGGAGAAATTCCAGGGGACTGGAAAAGAGCAAACGTAGTCCCACTGCACAAAAGTGGAAGCAAGGAAGAGGCAAACAACTACAGACCAGTGAGTCTTACATCAGTAGTAGGGAAATTGATGGAAACACTCTTAAAAGAAAGAGTTGTAGATCATCTCAAATCCGGCAATTTACTGGATCCCAAACAGCATGGATTCACTGGGGGAAGATCATGTCAAACAAATCTTATTGACTTTTTTGATTGTGTGACTAAAGTGATGGATAAAGGTGGAGCCATGGATATAGCTTATCTTGACTTTAGTAAGGCTTTTGACACAGTTCCACATCGCAGACTGCTAAATAAACTTGAAAGTTTGGGATTGGATATTAGGATTATTGAATGGATAAGATCTTGGTTGAAGGATAGAAAACAGAGAGTTGTGGTAAATGGAGTGCATTCACAGGAGGGAAATGTTACCAGTGGAGTACCCCAGGGATCTGTACTTGGACCAGTGCTTTTCAATATCTTTATTGGTGACATTGCAAATGGGATTAAAGGGAAAGTATGCCTTTTTGCAGATGACACAAAGGTATGCAACAGGGTAGACACACCAGGTGGGGTAAAACAAATGATTGAGGATCTAGGTAGACTAGAGGAATGGTCAAGAGTCTGGCAATTACAGTTTAATGCCAAAAAATGCAAAATCATGCACTTGGGTCTCAAAAATCCTAAAGCTAAATACAGTATTAATGGCACTATACTGGAAACTACTGAGGAGGAAAGGGATCTAGGAGTCACTATTTCAGATGACTTAAAGGCAGGTAAGCAATGTAACAAGGCAATGAGGAAGGCTAGTCAGATGCTTGGCTGCATTGGGAGAGGAATCAGCAGCAGAAAGAAAGAAGTAATAATGCCACTGTATAGGTCATTGGTACGGCCTCATCTAGAATACTGTATTCAGTTCTGGAGGCCATATCTTCAAAAGGATATTAATACATTAGAAACTGTACAAAGGAGGGCAACTAAAATGGTGCATGGCCTACATCACAAAACATACCCAGAAAGACTAAGAAATCTCAATATGTATAGTTTGGAGCAGAGAAGAGAAAGGGGCGACATGATAGAAACTTTCAAATATATGAAGGGTTTTAACAAAGTCCAGGAGGGAAACATTCTCCAAATGAAGAGAAGCAATAGGACACGAGGACATGCACTGAGACTGGAGGGGGGGAGGTTCAGGGGAAATTTGCGGAAAAATTATTTCACAGAAAGGGTAGTGGACAAGTGGAATAGCCTCCCATCAGAGGTGGTAGAGGCTAAGACAGTAGAGCAATTTAAACATGCATGGGATAGACATAAGGATATCCTTACAAAGAAATAAGGATCAAATAAGGTTAGTGATAAAAAAAAATAATATATAAAAAAAAAAAAAGGGGCAGACTAGATGGGCCAAGTGGTTCTTATCTGCCGACAAATTCTATGTTTCTATGTTTCTATGTAAACTAAACAAGTAATAAGTGGTCACAAAGCCTGCTAAATAATTCAGAAAATGTGCTTAACATCCATATTTGTTAGAGCTATACTGTAAGTTTATAGTTTCTACAATCTGAGGGATGTTTGTCATTTTTGGGTACAATAATGGTTTGGGCCTCCAGCACTACTCGGGAAAAGAAGATGCCACCATATTGTAACTGCATCAAAAAGATCAGCTAAAATTGCCACCAAGTCATCCTGGTATGCAAAAAAAAAGGTGGTTTGTATAGCCATCCTGAGCAGAGGCCTTATCCTTGGGGGACTGACTGATGGTGGGGCATTGAGCAAGGATCTCCTCATTGAACCTTGGAAGATTAGTCAAGAAGTATTGGCTGTTTGACTCATTGAGGTATCCTCACGAAGATTGTACAATTAAGCTAAGTAAGCAGAGAACACGTGCAGTATCCAAGGTATTAAAAAACTTTTTGTCCTGCCCATCTAATATACATTTAACTCTATTACGTGCAAAATCTACTAGCTCTATTGCCAGAAGTATAACATTAATGCTACCTTGTTAAGGTAGTTTCCAAGTCTACCTGGGTCAGTCAATATCTCCTTTTTTTTCCCTTGCTTCAATTTGTATGGCTATTCCCCGAATGTCTGCTTTAATAGTACACCATTATGTACAGTAAATACTGACATGTCTTTGAGTATGGTGGTTTTCAAGAAGGAATATAGGCCCTCATTCCGAGTTGTTCGCTCGCTAGCTGCTTTTAGCAGCATTGCACACGCTAAGCCGCCGCCCTCTTGGAGTGACTCTTAGCTTAGCAGAATTGCGAACGAAAGATTAGCAGAATTGCGAATAGAAATTTCTTAGCAGTTTCTGAGTAGCTCGAGACTTACTCCTCCACTGCGATCAGTTCAGTCAGTTTCGTTCCTGGTTTGACGTCACAAACACACCCAGCGTTCGCCCAGCCACTCCCCCGTTTCTCCAGACACTCCCGCATTTTTCCGACACACCTGCGTTTTTTCGCACACTCCCAGAAAACAGTCAGTTTCCGCCCAGAAACACCCACTTCCTGTCAATCACACTACGGTCAGCAGAACGATGAAAAAACTTTGTTAGGCCGTGAGTAAAATACCAAACTTTTGTGCAAATTTACTTGGCGCAGGCGCGCTGCGTACATTGCGCATGCGCAGTTTGCGACTAATCACTCCTTAGCGGAAAAAAATAACGAGCGAACAACTCGGAATGAGGGCCATAATACAGGACTTCCATCAGAGTGTGTGAGGATTCCAGAGTAGATGAGAGATATTGTAGGATGGTAATCGTCAGGGTCTCAGAGGAGTACACCAATGTCATATCAATATAATAGGGTGAATTTTTAAAGAGATATGGATAAATTTACTAAGAATCGTGTTTGAAGTCTAAACCAAATTGCTTTACATCGCTGGATCGCTTTAAACTCAAAATCATAGATTTACTAAGCCGCATGCTTGAGTATCTAATTTTTTCAGATGGCGATACTCATCGATTAAGGTGTTTGTAAGGTGTGTGCAATTTCAGTTGATTTCAGTCAAAAAAGGGTTAAGTTTGAGGGAAAAAAATTATGTGGGGGTCCCCCCAAAAAAAAGCGTTACGAGCACCAGTTCTGGTACTGCAAAATTGGAAGACAAAAACACTGATTTTCCAGTACCAAAAAGGGCTCAGTGGTCCGCGGCTGATTATGCTTTTTTGAGGGCTGGGGTCCTACACAATTTTTTTTCTCGAACTTAACACTAGAATGCACAAAAACTTACATGAATCCTTATAATCTGTGCAGTGCTTCAGGACAACATAATGCTCAAACACAGATTCACAGAAATTATTTTGTCTATTTTGCTGTGATTTTGGTATAATTTTTATCTATGTGAGACAATTCTTAGTAAATCCATATTTTATTCTATTTGTATCTATTTAAAGGCCACACATTGCGCCGATACTAATCGCATACTGTATGCACTAACATATGCAAGTAATGTTGCAAAGTACAGCTCTTGCATCACAGCTGTCCTTCTCGATGCGTCTCTGTCCCTGGACTTCCGGGTATCGGCCCCAGAAGTCCATCTGCGCATGCGCAGAAGGACGCGGCGGCCGTGGGGCATGCTGGGATTCGATTGGATCCCTCAGATATCGCGACACAGAAAGGAGCCCATAGGCTCCTATAGGCTGGTGTTACCCTCCGCGTCGGAGCCTTGGCGGACAGGGCTTAGCACATTTGAAAATGTGGTAAAACCTTCGAAAACTGGGTTTTTACCGCATTTTTGCTTTGGTACATCCCGCCAAGGATATTTTTGGGGGTCATTCCGACCCGTTCGCACGCATCGGTTTTTCACTGCGTGCGAACGGGTGCAGAATGCGCATGCGTGGTGGGCGCAGTGCGCGTGTGCGACGTTGTTACGTCACGGCTACCGATGGAAGCGGTCGCAGAGGCGACCGCTAAGAAGATTGACAGGAAGGAGGCGTGGATGGGCGGATCCGGACCGTTTGGAGCCGTTTTCGGGGAGTGGTGAGTGAAACGCAGGCATGTCCAGGACAACGGAGGGCAGAGGAGTGACGTTAAAGCCGAACCCATCATCGCTGGATCCATCGCACAGGGTAAGTATGTCCAGGGCTAGTCTTGTTTTGCTTGACATTTTTTTAGCTTAGCAGGGCTGCACAAGCGATCACAGCCCTGCTAAGCTAAATACACTCCCCCATAGGCGTGGACTATTGATCGCACCAGCAGCTAAAAGTTGCTACGTGTGATCAACTCGGAATGACCACCTAAGTCCGATGTTCTATTGTGTAGAATTGGAGTGTTAAATTGTGTTGAACCTGTGATTTGGGCTTTAGTAAATCTCTGATTTGCTGAATCACAACCATGGGGTATATTTACTAACAGTCGGTTTTGGTTCTATTTCAAATCAGCCAGAATAGAACCAACATCCCCACAAAATCGGCTACAGTGGTTCTATTTCAAATAGTTCATTTACTAAAAGTCGGTTTTGAGTTCCTTTTAATATTTGCTGTGTGATGGGAGTTCTATTTTGAAGTGTTCTATTCATCAAAAATCGATCCAAAATTGTAAAAAAAAAAAAAAAGAAGATAACATTGATCGAAAATCGACCCAAAATAGACAAAAAAAAAATTCTATTGGTCAAACTCAAAACAGGTCACATGCACTGTTTACCCACAAACACCTTCATTCCTGGCCAAATTTGCACATCCACGATTTAAAAATAAATAAATTGCTGTGTCTTTCAGTGCATTAATTTAAGCAGCCAGAGTACCCTGGGGGACAGGGGCGTGCAGACACAGCGCACAGTGGTGTGCCGTGTCCACGCATTGCGAACAGGTACTTCTGGCAGCGGGGGCCCCAAACAGATAGCCAACTTATCTGTGACCGGACTGGCCACCGGCCAGAAGTGCCAGATGGGCAATCCAGCCCTGTATTGAGGTCTCAGACAATTCTACACAAAAATATAAAAAATAGAACTATTGCTGGTGGCTCTATTGAAAAATTGTGATTTTTGAGTCGATTTCCAAATCGACTATTATTAAATATGGGTCACAGTAGGAATTGAGCTCTATGTATAAGTATAGAATGTTTTATTGTAGTTCTATTTAAGTGTAAAGTTCTATTTGGGTCGATTTTGATTTTAGGCAATACCTGTCACTCAAAATCGACTGAAACTAAAAAATAGACTGATAGTAAAAATACCCCCAAATCTCAGACAAACACAAAATTGTTCAGTATCGACCTTTAGTAAATTTAGCACTTGGAGTGTTGCAATGTCCATTTACCTGCCGACACAAGGTCATTCCAGTAATAATGTAATCTCTGCCAAGGGCTGAGACCTTTGGGGATTGCAACAGTCTGGCCTTGTGTCCTACACTATATATTCTGTGTCCTATAGTATATATTCTGACATCTAGAACCAAGTTAGAGACACCTATGACTATTAAATGTCTTGTTCAGACTTTAGTGATTTTTGTAAAGGCTTCTTTAAGAAATGGGAAGTGATGGGTATTAGGAATGCTGGAGGAGCAAGTAGGACTTCCCGGTAAGGGTTGTCTATCACCCATCACAACCAATGTTTTCAGGGTAAAATGAATGTTGACCAGCAGGAGATTCCCATATCATAATGCTTAAATGGGACATTAGGAGTATAGAAAGTATACACGATCTTTGAAAGGTGGAGGGGAATGAGAAGGAAACTGAGAACACAGGAGACATGGTCATGAAAAGTGGTCTGAATGTCAACATGTCCTACCAAGCACACCTGTCCCTAGGAGGTCAGCAGGTATCAGCAGGTCCATCACTCACCTGTCTGGTTAGATATTTCTCCTTGTAGACAGGGGACACATTCAAAACAGCACACAGGTTGTCCTCTGATAGCCGCCTTCCTGGTACCTGGTGGACAGCTCTCACTGCAGACTGAGCGAGGGATCTGGTGATAGGACACAAAGTTTTTTTTGAAACAAGAATCACAAATTTCTGTATAACCTACAGTATTGGCCAGATTCATCAAGGCTTGGAGAGTGAAAAATGGCACGGTGATAAAGTATCAACCAATCAGCTCCTAACTGCCATGTTACAGGCTGTGTTTGAAAAATGACAGGAGCTGATTGGTTGGTACTTTATCACTGTGTAATTTATCACTCTTCAGGGCTTCATAAATCTTTGCCTTATCTATATACTGTGTTATTCTGCAAGGAGAAACACTAATGTCATAAATACAGAATTGTCCCAATACATACTCAGTGCAAATCAGTACATTTCCCTCACATATAGTTGAAGAAAGAGCCATACTGTATTGTAAGTCCTTATATGTGGGCAGCAGGGCTTAAAGTGGTTCTGAAGAGGTGGTGGAACTCATTTACCTGCCACCTCCCAAACAACCACCCCCCACACACACACATTAAGAGGAGCCAGAGTCAGTGCTGGTGTTTTCGGCACCCGCCTGCCAACTGTAAATTAGTGCCCTACTGCCCATACTGTATAAAGGAACATTAACCTCACAAAGAAGCAGCGTGGTCGGGATGCGGTCAGGATGCCGCCGGGATTCCGACCGGCGGCATTTAGTACTGATCCCGCGTGGTCACATAATAGTACCCCCAATTCAAATTACACCACACAGTGGCACAATCATATTCACATTACAGCGCATGTAGTGACCCTGATTCATATTACACCACATAGTAAAGCCCCTTTTTCAGGTTACGTCACTTAGTAGTGCCCTTTATTCACATTGCACTACACAATGGTACCCTTTATACATGTTATACCACACAGTAGTACCCCTTATACATAATTCCCAAAGTAGTAGTGCCCTTTACACATAATGCCCACAGTTGTAGTGCCCCTTACACGTAATGCCCACAATAGTAGTGCCTCTTACTAGTGATGTGCACCGGACATTTTTCGGGTTTTGTGTATTGGTTTTGGATTCGGTTCCGCGGCCGTGTTTTGGATTCGGACGCTTTTTGGCAAAACCTCCCTGAAAATTTTTTGTCGGATTCGGGTGTGTTTTGGATTCAGGTTTTTTTTTTACAAAAAACCCTCAAAAACAGCTTACATCATAGAATGTGGGGGTCATTTTGATCCCATAGTATTATTAACCTCAATAACCATAATTTACACTCATTTTCAGTCTATTCTGAACACCTCACACCTCACAATATTATTTTTAGTACTAAAATTTGCACCGAGGTCGCTGGATGGCTAAGCTAAGCGACACAAGTGGCCGACACAAACACCTGGCCCATCTAGGAGTGGCACTGCAGTGTCAGGCAGGATGGCACTTCAAAAAAATAGTCCCCAAACAGCACATGATGCAAAGAAAAAAAGAGGCGCACCAAGGTCGCTGTGTGACTAAGCTAAGCGATCCAAGAGGCCGACACAAACACCTGGCCCATCTAGGAGTGGCACTGCAGTGTCAGGCAGGATGGCACTTCAAAAAAATTCTCCCAAAACAGCACATGATGCAAAGAAAAATGAAAGAAAAAAGAGGTGCAAGATGGAATTGTCCTTGGGCCCTCCCACCCACCCTTATGTTGTATAAACAGGACATGCACAATCAATCTCTCCTTTCACAAACTGGCTCTACAGAGGCAAGATGTCCACCTCATCATCATCGTCCGATTCCTCACCCCTTTCACTGTGTACATCCCCCTCCTCACAGATTATTAATTCGTCCTTACTGGAATCCACCATCTCAGGTCCCTGTGTACTTTCTGGAGGCAATTGCTGCTGGTGAATGTCTCCATGGAGGAATTGATTATAATTCCTTTTGATGAACATCATCTTCTCCACATTTTCTGGAAGTAACCTCGTACGCCGATTGCTGACAAGATGAGCGGCGGCACTAAACACTCTTTCGGAGTACACACTGGAGGGAGGGCAACTTAGGTAGAATAAAGCCAGTTTGTGCAAGGGCCTCCAATTGCCTCTTTTTCCTGCCAGTATACGTACGGACTGTCTGACGTGCCTACTTGGATGCGGTCACTCATATAATCCTCCACCATTCTTTCAATGGCGAGAGAAACATATGCAGTGACAGTAGACGACATGTCGGTAATCGTTGGCAGGTCCTTCAGTCCGGACCAGATGTCAGCACTCGCTCCAGACTGCCCTGCATCACCGCCAGCGGGTGGGCTCGGAATTCTTAGCCTTTTCCTCGCACCCCCAGTTGCGGGAGAATGTGAAGGAGGAGATGTTGACAGGTCACGTTCCGCTTGACTTGACAATTTTCTCACCAGCAGGTCTTTGAACCTCTGCAGACTTGTGTCTGAAGGAAAGAGAGATACAACGTAGGTTTTAAATCTAGGATCGAGCACGGTGGCCAAAATGTAGTGCTCTGATTTCAACAGATTGACCACCCGTGAATCCTGGTTAAGCGAATTAAGGGCTCCATCCACAAGTCCCACATGCCTAGCGGAATCGCTCTGTTTTAGCTCCTCCTTCAATGTCTCCAGCTTCTTCTGCAAAAGCCTGATGAGGGGAATGACCTGACTAAGGCTGGCAGTGTCTGAACTGACTTCATGTGTGGCAAGTTCAAAGGGTTGCAGAACCTTGCACAACGTTGAAATCATTCTCCACTGCGCTTGAGTCAGGTGCATTCCCCCTCCTTTGCCTATATCGTGGGCAGATGTATAGGCTTGAATGGCCTTTTGCTGCTCCTCCATCCTCTGAAGCATATAGAGGGTTGAATTCCACCTCGTTACCACCTCTTGCTTCTGATGATGGCAGGGCAGGTTCAGGAATGTGTGGTGATGCTCCAGTCTTCGGCACGCGGTGGCTGAATGCCGATAGTGGCCCGCAATTCTTCGGGCCACCGACAGCATCTCTTGCACGCCGCTGTTGTTTTTTTAAATAATTCTGCACCACCAAATTCAATGTATGTGCAAAACATGGGACGTGCTGGAATTTGCCCAGATGTAATGCACGCACAATATTGCTGGCGTTGTCCGATGTCACAAATCCCCAGGAGAGTCCAATTGGGGTAAGCCATTCTGCGATGATGTTCCTCAGTTTCCGTAAGAGGTTGTCAGCTGTGTGCCTCTTCTGGAAAGCGGTGATACAAAGCGTAGCCTGCCTAGGAACGAGTTGGCGTTTGCGAGATGCTGCTACTGGTGCCGCCGCTGCTGTTCTTGCTGCGGGAGGCAATACATCTATCCAGTGGGCTGTCACAGTCATATAGTCCTGAGTCTGCCCTGATCCACTTGTCCACATGTCCGTGGTTAAGTGGACATTGGGTACAACTGCATTTTTTAGGACACTGGTGACTCTTTTTCTGAGGTCTGTGTACATTTTCTGTATCACCTGCCTAGAGAAATGGAACCTAGATGGTATTTGGTACCGGGGACACAGTACCTCAATCAAGTCTCTAGTTGCCTCTGAATTAACGGTGGATACCAGAACCACGTTTCTCACCGCCCAGGCTGCCAAGGCCTGAGTTATCCGCTTTGCAGCAGGATGACTGCTGTGATATTTCATCTTCCTCGCAAAGGACTGTTGGACAGTCAATTGCTTACTGGAAGTAGTACAAGTAGTCTTCCGACTTCCCCTCTGGGATGACGATCGACTCCCAGCAGCAACAACAGCAGCGCCAGCAGCAGTAGGCGTTACACTCAAGGATGCATCGGAGGAATCCCAGGCAGGAGAGGACTCGTCAGTCAGTGACATGGCCTGCAGGACTATTAGCTTTCCTGTGTTAGGAGGAAATTGACACTGAGGGAGTTGGTGGTGTGGTTTGCAGGAGCTTGGTTACAAGAGGAAGGGATTTAGTTGTCAGTGGACTCCTTCCGCTGTCACCCAAAGTTTTTGAACTTGTCACTGACTTCTGATGAATGCGGTCCAGGTGACGTATAAGGGAGGATGTTTCTAGGTGGTTAACGTCCTTACCCCTACTTATTACAGCTTGACAAAGGCAACACACAGCTTGACACCTGTTGTCCGCATTTGTGTTGAAATAATTCCACACCGAAGAGCTGATTTTTTTGTATTTTGACCAGGCATGTCAATGGCCATATTCGTCCCACGGACAACAGGTGTCTCCCCTGGTGCCTGACTTAAACAAACCACCTCACCATCAGAATCCTCCTTGTCAATTTCCTCCCCAGCGCCAGCAACACCCATATCCTCATCCTGGTGTACTTCAACAGTGACATCTTCAATTTGACTATCAGGAACTGGACTGCGGGTGCTCCTTCCAGCACTTGCAGGGGGCGTGCAAATGGTGTAAGGTGCAAGCTCTTCCCGTCCAGTGTTGGGTAGGTCAGGCATCGCAACCGACACAATTGGACTCTCCTTGGGGATTTGTGATTTAGAAGAACGCACAGTTCTTTGCTGTGCTTTTGCCAGCTTAAGTCTTTTCATTTTTCTAGCGAGAGGATGAGTGCTTCCATCCTCATGTGATTCTGAACCACTAGCCATGAACATAGGCCAGGGCCTCAGCCGTTCCTTGCCACTCCGTGTTGTAAATGGCATATTGGCAAGTTTACGCTTCTACTCAGACACTTTCAATTTTGATTTTTGGGTCATTTTACTGAACTTTTGTTTTTTGGATTTTACATGCTCTCTACTATGACATTGGGCATCGGCCTTGGCAGACGACGTTGATGGCATTTCATCATCTCGGCCATAACTAGTGGCAGCGGCTTCAGCACAAGGTGGAAGTGGATATTGATCTTTCCCTATTTTAACCTCCACATTTTTGTTCTCCATTTTTTAATGTGTGGAATTATATGCCAGTATCAATAGCAATGGCCTACTACTATATATACTGCGCACAACTGAAATGCACCACAGGTATGGATTAATAGTATACTTGACGACACAGAGGTAGGTACAGCAGTGGCCTACTGTACCGTAATGCTATATATTATATACTGGTGGTCAGCAAACTGTGCAAAAATGAAATGCACCACAGGTATGAATGGATAGTATACTTGACGACACAGAGGTAGGTACAGCAGTGGCCTACTGTACCGTAATGCTATATATTATATACTGGTGGTCAGCAAACTGTGCAAAAATGAAATGCACCACAGGTATGGATGGATAGTATACTTGACGACACAGAGGTAGGTACAGCAGTGGCCTACTGTACCGTACTGCTATATATTATACACTGGTGGTCAGCAAACTGTGCAAAACTGAAATGCACCACAGGTATGGATGGATAGTATACTTGACGACACAGAGGTAGGTACAGCAGTGGCCTACTGTACCGTAATGCTATATATTATATACTGGTGGTCAGCAAACTGTGCAAAAAT